>NW_010206060.1:0-4023 GCF_000695765.1 Mesitornis unicolor
CAATCCCTAATGGTCTGTGATTCTGTAATGAACCCACGTCAGGTCTCAAAATCCTCTCATGCTAAGTAGCCCTGCGGGCATCGTTTGGGTAGTTTAGAGAACCAGCACTATCGACCTCCACTGCTGCTTGTCAGCCCCCGAATGGTTCAATACCTCCAGTCCTCCTCCCAGGCAGGAGCCACTGATGGCAGCAACTATGGGCTTTGGAGACTGCTCGATTTTTTCAAGCATCTTCTGTCCTTCCTGAGAGAGCTGAGTCACTTCCTGAGAAGTCTTGCAGCTGTTAATCATGCTGCAAGCGAGGCAGAAAGAGCTGATCAGAACTGGGAAAGCACTGAGAAAACAGCAGTAAAACGGAAAAATACTTCAAAGAGTTTGCTCCCCTTTTCCCACAAAGCTCCAGTGACTGACAGACAGGCAGGAGCTATTGAGACAACGCAGGAAGGCTGCTAAATGCAGGGGGTTAAGTCACTGCGTGCTGACACTGGGCCGCGCTGGGAGGCAGTGAATGAGTTTCCTTGTGTTAGAGCTGTGAAAGCCTTCGGGAGAGAGGAGGAGGAAGGGTCATAGGAAGCCTCCAAGCGCTCGCCAGGAAGGGTGGAGGGAGGGGAGAGCCCGGGATCCCTGTTTAGAGGAGCAGATGGCCAGCGCTCTGCGGTTGCACTCCGCCAATTAGCGACTCCTTGCGCCAATTATTCCCACGGAGGCCGGCGGCGTTTGCCAGGCAGGCACAATTCTGCAGGCTTGTAGTGCTGAGACCAGCAGAAGTCTCTTAAAACACAGCCTGTCCTTGCTGAGCTTATCAGCTCCAGCTACTGCCTCCTTCCCACAACATATCTCACGTCCCTGCCCCTGAATAAAACCAGTAATAAGGTTTTGAAGGGCCTGTTTGTCATTTCTTCGGAGCTTTTTGGCTTTTAAATGTCTTTAAACAACTTTGCTCTCTTACAGGATGTCAGGACTGGGTGTCAATGGCACTCCAGGTCCCAGTGAGAGCACCCACACAGGTCCTCCCACGCTGAATCGCCTGGGAGGCCGCTCGGGTGCACCAGCTCCTGCCTAACCAAGGGGCCAGGCCGGCAGGCTGCCAGGCTCTCAAACCCTGCTTAAATGAAGTCCTGCATGTAAATTATCTGCTCCCGTTGTATCCCAGACCAAAGGACAATGCTCACCCCGGAGCCAGGAAGGGTTTTCTTGGCTGCACCCCAGCACGCAGGAAGGAGTGACCGAGCGTTACGGCCAAATGAGGTTTAATGACTTGCCATGATCCTCTTTAGCAAGGATTTAACTTCATTTGGGTGAGTTAGGCACCTCCTGCACGTGGATTTCATTCCCAGCCTCTGCCTCACCCCTGGGAGATGTCAGTGATGAACTGCTTGGACTTCACAGTGCACCAGAACCGCTGGGTTTCAGACAGAGCTCTGTTATCATAACTTCTAACACCCCTGTACTTACTCAATATCTGCTCCAGCAATGAAGGAGCCTGGCTTGGAAGAGATGAGGACGGCACTTTTGACATCTTCATTGGCCCAGATCTCATTCATGACATCAGTAAACTCCGTGTTCAGTTGTCTGGATAGAGTGTTCACCTGAAAGCAGCAAATAGAATTAATATAGAGTTAATTATAATAGGGAGCTCAGGAGATTAACCTCTGGTTAAGTACTGGGCTCAACAATCATAGCAGCAGCAGCCAGACCACTGCTTGGCACAGTTATAACGCTTCTGGGGCGCTCAAATTGAGCCCAGATTTGAGACAAAATTTAGTTTATCTTGTGTCATAATACAATGAAGAAAAAACCCCTCCAGGATGAAACCTTGCAGCAGGTCACCAGGTGAGCTGTCATTAAGAAGTTCCTCCTTAACCTCACCACCAGTGGGTTTCTGACCTCAAACACAGAGTTTTATGAGCTGTTTTTTTCTCTACATAACGGTTTCCTTAATCACCTTGAATCCAAGAGCTTAATAAGATTTAGTGATATCTCATGTCAATGGGAGAAACAAGTTAGTTTAGTACATAAAAAATATTTCCATGAGGCATTTTCATGTGTCTCATTAAATGAGTGGAGCATCTCCCTTACGAGGGGCGGCTGAGGGAGCTGGGGCTCTGGAGCTTGGAGCAGAGGAGACTGAGGGGTGCCCTCATTCCTGGGGATCCATTTGGAAAGGGCAGTGTCAGGAGGAAGGAGCCAGGCTCTGCTCTGGGATGGCCAATGGCAGGACAAGGGGCAATGGTCCCAAGCTGGAGCACAGGAGGTTCAAGCTGCAGATGAGGCCAAAGTTTGTGAGTGTGAGGGTTCTGGAGCATGCCCCAGGCTGCCCAGAGAGGTTGTGGAGTGTCCTTGTGTGGAGACACCCAAAGCCCTGGCCGTGTTCCTGTGTGACTGCTCTGGTGATCCTGCTGTGGGGGGGTTGCACTGGGGGAGCTTTCCAGGTCCCTTCAACTCCGGATATTCTGTGCGATTCTGTGTAATGCCCAAATGCTCCTTTTCCTATTTCTACTTAGTTCACAACTTTGAAATGCTGCATGTTAGGAAAGTTCTTAAGTCTTAAATTAGCATTTTCATTGCCTTCTCCATACGACTGCTCTTCCTGCCCTTTCCACTGATAAAACCATTAACCACAGCCAGCTAAAACAGTACCTTTGAATTTGGGGTGTTAAAGCGCACAACAGCGACATCTCCTTTGATATCGTAGCTCACGTGGGTTCTATCTGGAAATAAAAAGCCCCATTATCAGCTTACACACAGAGGATTTTAAGAAATAAAGTGAACTCCCACAGAAAAGCTTCACACTTACTCTGAAGGGCGGTGGAGGTGGAGATGTTACGGCACGCATAACCTAAAGAAAAGACACGGCAGGTGTTAAAGGAATTTGTAGTATTAAGCAGTTTAATTTTCCTCTATTAATGCATCCTCCCATCTCCTCCTACAGCGTTTTGGGAAATCCTGAGTCCGTGCCAGCTCCTTCTCTCATCGCTCGACCCTGTGCCACCACCAGAGTTCAGCAGACTCCACGCTACTGAAGTGACCTTCACAGCACGGATCCCGCACTGCAATGCCAAACTGAGGGGAAAAAATACACAAAATCAAAGCCTTTTTCCCCAAAAGAGATGAAGCAGGCGGCACACAGGGGTGTTTTGCCTTTAGTATGCACAATTCAACACTTCCTCACACCCTAAAACAGAGGCTTTCACACACACAGAATGGCTCGGTTGGAAAAGCCCTCCGAGATCATCACGTCCAACCGTTCCTGTCTACCCCCTAAACCATATCCTTAAGTACCTCGTCTACCTGCTCTTTAAACACATCCAGGGATGGTGACTCCACCACCTCCCTGGGCAGCCTGTGCCAGCTTCTGACGACCCTCTCAGGAAAGAACTTCCTCCTTAGCTCTGACCTGAACCTCCCTTGGCACAGCTTGGTGCCGTTTCCCCTTGTTCTATCTCCCAGCACCTGGGAGAAGAGACCAGCACCCACCTCTCCACAACCTCCCTTGAGGCAGTTGGAGGTGGTGCTGAGGTCTCCCCTCAGCCTTCTCTTCTCCAGGCTAAACAAGCCCAGTTCCCTCAGCCGCTCCTCATCAGGCTTGTTCTCCAGAGCCCTCCCCATCCTTGTGGCTCTGCTCTGAACACGCTCCACAATCTCAACATCCTTCTTCTAGTGAGGGGCCCACAACTGAACACAGCACTCGAGGTACTTTGCTGCACTTCGAGGAGTTTCAAGCCTGAAAAGTAATTTCTCTGCAAACCAAATGTGACTGCCCGAGAGCATTGCTGTAAAAACACACTTTTGTGAAGTGATCCTTCACAGATCACAGGCTGCACGTCTGGGGAGCCACAGAAAGAGCACACAAAACATTTACTCTGGCCTCCGTCTAGCAATAAAACACTTGATCCATATCTATTAATTACACAAGGAAGCACCCAGACTTGTTTCAAAGCACTTTGGAAACTCAGAGCACGGCATGAACAAGCACAATGCCACTTTTCTGACTCATAAACCCCAGATCTCCCTTTTTCCTGC
>NW_010206060.1:4054-4896 GCF_000695765.1 Mesitornis unicolor
AGAAACTGTGGCTGGCCCGATGCTTTCTCTACACCAGTGAACCTCAGCTCTACCCAAGCGACCTTGATCTTGACCTAAAGGTTCCTCCAACGTGGCTCTCGGCTGAACCCCTGCCAAAGCTGCTTTTGGTCACTTCGCTAGGGGGAGATTTACTGCTCAGGAATGAACCATTCCCATTCCCAGCAGTGGGAAGGCAGAGCAAACTCAAAAGCTCAGCCTGCACCTCCCCGCAGTCCCGTGACGGGGGCTCAGGGCTGCACTTTGCTCCTCTTTCCATTTTCTCCCCGGTGTTGGCAGCAGGGACTGACCTTTGTGCTCCATTCCTGAGCCCGGGATACGCTGGGATGCTGTGGGGATGGAAATTTGGTGTCAGCCTGGCCCTGCACACAGGTTTGTGTGTGTGTGTGTGTGATGAGCCTGCAATCCCATTTTATAAACAAACCAGGAACCGGTTTCCCCTCCAAAGCCTGGGGCAATACCCAGGTTGCGATCGCTGGAGCTCACATTAAGGTCCCTAAATTTTTGGGGTGCTAAAGTCAGGTACTCCTGAAACTCAACGCTTGTCTCCCACAGAACTGAGCGTGGTCTAATGACAATTTCTCTGCAGACAGATGCTCCTCAGCAGAACACGATGCACTTTTAACAGCAGGATTTTACCTTGATAAAAGCCACGCAGCTCCACAAGTTTAAAAAAGCCACGACTTCTTAAAAACAACCCCCTATTTTATTGAATTCCCTCATTTCAATCCTGTATTGCTGCCCAAGGGCAGGCACAGCAGGAAGAATGAGACCAAATAAATCTTATTTTTAAGGCAAATCACAGAATCCCAGCATGTCAGGAG
>NW_010206061.1:0-434 GCF_000695765.1 Mesitornis unicolor
TGGGGCTTTTGGGGGCAGTTGGGGTTTCTAGGGGGAGTTTGGGGGGGTTTGGGCTGCTTTGGGGTATTTTGTGGGTGGTTTTGAGTGCAGTTTGGGGGGGTTTGGGGCTGTTTTGGGGCTTTTTTTGGGGTGTTTGGGGTATTTGGGGGCTATTTTAGGGCAATTTGGGGGCGTTTAGGGCTGTTTTGGGGCTATTTTAGGGCAATTTGGGGGTGTTTAGGGCCGTTTTGGGGTGTTTAGGGCTGTTTTGGGGCATTTTGGGGCAGTTTGAGGGTGTTTTGGGGTCCCTGACGCCCCCGGCCCCCCAGGTTCGTGCAGTACAAGGCGACGTCGCTGGAGAAGCAGCACAAACACGACCTCCTGACCGAGCCCGACCTGGGGGTCACCATCGACCTCATCAACCCCGACACCTACCGCATCGACCCCAGCGGTCA
>NW_010206062.1:0-1247 GCF_000695765.1 Mesitornis unicolor
AGAGTGCGGACGTGTCCCGGCCTCCCTGGGGGGGGCCATTTTTTCGCACCTTTTTTATTTATTATTATTATTGTTATTATTTTTGTTTCCCTAGCGTGCAGAGGAGTTCCCGAGTCCCGGCTTTATTTTGCCCTTTGAATCCTCCCTCCAACAGCCGCAGGCTGCGCCGGGTCGGCCCCTGCCCTGACCCCATTTTCTGACAGGAGGAAGGAACCAGGCAAGAGGGGGGGAGAGCGGCCTAATGGCCGGTGAACTCTGGTTCTCCTCTCCGCTGGGGATTTTCACTAAACCCCCCCTGAACATCGTGCCGGAGCCGCCAGCTTTATCGCTTCAGAGCAACCCATTCAGTTCCTGCTGTAGCAGTGGGGTTTCTTCCCCCCCACACACCCCTCCATTTCTTCTTCTTTCTGAACGCTGTTTTTACATTTTTAGACTTCCTCTGCAAAGGATTTGGGTGCTCCGTAAACTTTACGCGTGCGGCGTCCCCCGGGCTGGAAGGTGGCAGCAGCGCAGCCCCCTGTGCCGGGGTGGGCTTGGAGGCAAAGCTAAAAATGGCGCGTTTTGGGCAAGGACAACAGAGCAAACCCTTTTTTGAGCGAACGCTGCCAGGTCTCTCTGTGCCCACCTGCAGCAGCTGAGGATCTGCTTCAGCTGAAACGATGCCTGCGGTCGAGCCTTCTAAAATTAGCGAGAGAGACGGAGGATTTCATTTGGAATCCAGGTTTTGGTAGACGTGGCTCCTGCCTTTTTCCCATGAGTGAGCCCTGCACCTGATTTACGTGAGCTTAACCCCAGTGGGGAGCGATGGCCCTGTCCTGAGCGACCCTCTGGGTTCAAACAACTCTGCTATCTGTCCTGAAAGTTTTAGCCTGATTTGGGTATTTCAGCTTTTTAATTCGGGCTGTGAGGGATCCTGTCCCTGGGGACTGGGGTGTTGTTTGGTGTCAAACCAAGCGTCGCACCGAGTGTACGGGTTGGGTTGCGCCGTTGTCTAAAACCTCAAGTGTCGCAAACCTGGGCTCTTGAAGGGAGCAGCAGCGGTTTCTCTGTGGACTTTTTAATAGAAATACTCATTTATTGGTCTGTCTTTGGGGTTTGCCCGGAGCTGGGACTCTGCAAGCTGTCAGGAGGCATTCGGGTGATTTTAGGAGCCTTGTGTCCCCACGCCTGCCTTGAAAGGCCAAGTGCTGGGTCCTGCACTTGGGGCTCAACAACACCATGGATGCTACAGGCTTGGGGATGAGTGG
>NW_010206063.1:0-218 GCF_000695765.1 Mesitornis unicolor
CCCTGACGCAGGAGGAGCTGCTGGAGGAGGCCAAGATCACCGAGGAGATCAACCTCCGCTCCCTGGGTGAGCCAAGAGGGGCGCAGGGGTCCCCCCCGAAACGGTGCAGGGAGAGGGGGTGAGGGTGTCGTGAGGCGCTGAGCCTCCCCCTCGCTTTGTCCCTGCTCTCTCAGAGAATTACGAGCGCCTGGAAGCTGACAAGAAGAAGCAGGTCCAGA
>NW_010206063.1:277-485 GCF_000695765.1 Mesitornis unicolor
GGAGCCGGGCAAGGAGGAGAACGTGGACGTGGAGGGGTAGGTTGGGGTCACCTTATCGTGATTTTTCACCCTGCCATGCACCCAACTGGGCCCATCTGTCCCCATCTGCCACCCCTGATCCCTCCCCGGGCTCTGTTCCACCATGGTGAGGGGGAGGTTGGTTTTAGGCGGTGCCTTGGAGCCCCCCAAGCCCCACGCTCCAGTCCTG
>NW_010206064.1:0-682 GCF_000695765.1 Mesitornis unicolor
AAGTGGAAAGCTGCTGTATGGAGTCCTACACTGCGAGTGGCAGAAGTGGCTGAGGGAGTAGGTGAATCGAGTCAATTTGCAGAGGTAAAAGCCATCCAGCTGGCTTTAGACATTGCTGAAGGAGAAAGATGGCCAGTACTTTATCTCTACACTGACTCCTGGATGGTGGCAAATGCCTTGTGGGGGTGGTTAAAACAGTGGAAGTGAGATAACTGGCAATGCAGAGGTAAACCTATTTGGGCTGTCACACTGTGGCAAGATATTGCGTCCTGAATAGAGAAACTGGTTGTTAAGGTACATCATGTAGATGCTCACATACCAAAAAGTCAGGCCACTGAGGAACACAGAAACAACCATCAGGTGGATCAGGCTGCTAAAGTGTTCCAAGCAGACTTAGCCTGGGAACATAAAGGTGAACAGTTTCTAGCTCGGTGGGCCCATGACTCTTCAGGTCATCAAGGAAGGGATGCAACATACAGATGGGCCCATGACCGAGGGGTGGATTTAACCATGGACGCTCTTGCGCAGGTTATCCACGACTGTGAAACATGCGCCGCAATTAAGCAAGTTAAACGGTTAAAACCTTTGTGGTATGGGGGACGATGGTCAAAATAGAAATATGGGAAGGCCTGGCAAGTTGACTATATCACACTGCCTCAAACCCGCCAGGGTAAGCGCTATG
>NW_010206064.1:1244-1676 GCF_000695765.1 Mesitornis unicolor
TTAACTCTGGGTGAGAATACTCAGTTTTGAGGTGTATGATATTAATACCAACAGTGCTCATTGAGTGTCTTTCAGGATAATGCAGTGAAGATGACCACACCCAGTTTCATCAAGTGGCATCCACTGACATCTCGAGGTGAGCCTGCAACCTGTGGGCACAAACCACGATGAATGCTCTACCATCTCTTCTGTTCTGAGAAATTGCTATGATAGATGCTATAGTGCATCCCGACGGCCTTCGTCACCCAAAACTGTTCCCTCTGTCCTCTAGAGGAGCGATGGCTGCAACAGGGCATGACTCCTGTGAGTAATGGCTTCAGCAGCAGGCTTGGACTTTGTGAGTGCCCAGAGGCAATGGACGTGGCTGTTGCTCCCCCCCTGACTGTTGCTGTGCTGACCACCTAGAGGGACCCCCGGGGGATTTTGTCAAAG
>NW_010206064.1:1863-2241 GCF_000695765.1 Mesitornis unicolor
TGCCGTGATAATCCAATTCAAGACTCTAGAAGGAAAGAAAGGTAGTTCAGGGCACAGAAGTCTGTGTGGGTTTGTCAAATGGTCAGCAAAGTGAGCAGAGGAACAGCCTTTTTTTGAAAAATGTTTCTTGACCAGCAATCACAGAATAACAGAATCACAGAATCTCAGGAGTTGGAAGGGACCTCAAAAGATCATCCAGTCCAACCCCAATGACAGAGCAGGATCACCCAGACTAGGTTGCACAGGAACGTGTCCAGGCGGATTTTAATGTCTCCAGAGAAAAGGAAACCACAACCTCTCTGGGCAACCTGTTCCAGTGCTCTGTAACCCTTATAGTAAAGAAGTTATTCCTCACATTCAGATTGAACCTCCTATGCT
>NW_010206065.1:0-14647 GCF_000695765.1 Mesitornis unicolor
TTTTTTCCTGAGCTCAAGCCAGAGCTCCAAGCTCCTGATCATATAAGGATATATAGAAATATGCAGTTACCAAGGTCTGCTGGTCTGTCTGTCCTCTGAGCATGCTCTGGTGATCAGCAGCAGTGCTTAACAGCAAGGACCTCCTCTGGATTTATGAACCTACACTTCAAAAGCTGCAATTATTCTAAGGATGGGGAATATATTTTAATCAATCAGGGAAGAGAGAGAACGCAACAAGCACTTTGCCCTGTGACTTTTTATTAAAAGAAATATTTTAATCTTGTTTTAAACATTACTGGAAGATGACAAGAAGGGACCCCACCAGACAATATCTCCCTCTCACAGCACACACAGACAAGAAAAAGAAGGAAAGCACTTTTGATCCTGGAGCTCAGACCTGGACATGGGACGTAACCCTGCATTGATGGAATGCCCTGACCAGCTTTAGTTGGTTCCCAGTGTTGCTGCATACCTCATTCAGCTTCCTGAGCATTAAGGGGGGTTTTGCCATCACCTTTGTGCATCCACTGAGCTTAGATGCTCTGCAGAGTATGCGAGATTTACCTATAATCCTTGAAATCATCCTTCCAAAACTGGAGCAGTTCAAGCCACTTTCCAATCTCATGAGACAGAAATTTCCAAAGCTTTACATCTGTCCTCATGCTAATACATTCCCAGTACATGTGTGCTTTTCTGTTTTCTATAAGGTGCCATTATCAAGTGCTGGCCACAGGATGCCAGAACGGGAAGCTGGGACAAATCCAGGTCCAAGCGAGAGCTCTACTCTCTGACCACAAAGGCTAGGCTTACTGCAACAGCACTGTGTTTGCATACTTGGAAAACAGCAACTGGACACATTCCTTTGTAAGTAAAAAAAAAAATCACACTTGCATTATCAGATGCAAAGCCTAATCTGAACCTAGCTACCACCAAAAAGCTATGAAGGCAATAGCCTGGGGAGCACAGGTAAGTTTCGCCGATGAGAAAGGCTAATGTGTAGAATACTTCAAAATCAGGCTATAATGTGCTGGAAGCTGGTGCTCTCACCTATTTTTCTCTCCTCAGAAATGGCTGAACAATCATTTTGCAAGACTAAGGGGTCTCCACCTACAGTACTTTCCCACCAGGGTGACAGATGGGCTCCAAACACTACAGCCTTCCCCAAGGACGCACTGCCCATGCTGTCCTCTCCCAGGTGCTGCTGAACAACAGAGGGATTCCAGCGTGTTTTGCTTTTCCAGATCAGTTGGAGGAGGAAACTAGAGGAGTAACATCCCTGTCCTAGTCCCAGGGGTGCTGCAGCTGCCCATCTAATTTCTGACAGATGTCTAATTGCAGGGAGCAGAACTACATACAGAGCCAGTGCTGAGGGCAGCCTTCATAACAAAGAAAAGCTCATTTTATTCACATACTAAGTCCAACAAAAAAGCAACTCAGAACACTTTGAGCATCCTCCAGCCAAAGGGTTTCCCATGCCCTCTGACTTAGCTTGTCACCATCCATATTATCCACCTAGGAACAAAGTAAGACCTGTCAACTTGCTTATGGATACGGCAGGAGCCAAGCAGACTGGGAAACAGAAGTCAGTCCACATGCCAGCCTGAAAGTGAGGAATTTCTAATAGCACAGCATTGATCCTGCTCCCCTCTACATGCCCAGCTCTGCTCCAGTATCTCTCGTCTCATCTTAGCATGTCACAAGAAGTATCACTTGCCCAGGATATGTGTCTGCAGTATTACCACAACCAGACACAACATAGTGCAGTTATGGATCTTGCAACTATTTTCAGGGTCCAGTTATCATGGGAAGAAATGTTGTTATCCAGGCTTGTGCATACAGCTTAGCTTAGCCTGAGCAACAGTCAGCTACATCAAACATGTCACCAAAAAGTAGTGGAGCACAACATCTTTATACAGGATGTGTTCTAATTCTTTAAAAGGGCTGGTCCTACGTGTAAACTAAGGCCAAACAATGGTGCAACAGGGTCTGGACACAGCAGATCCGGTTCTGCAAAGGGATCACGAGGCCCTGGAAAACTGCATAGTTGGAGCCATGGTCAACACCTTCCACACTCAAACATCCCAGCCACTGAGGCACACCCTCTCCCCACACACAGGAAACACCAGGTACAATTAGCTGAGTGACCAGCTCAGGTACAAGTGATAATTACAGACTGCACAGGAGCTGCTGCAAGCAATTATTTGTACTACAATAAGCACTCAGGAACCTCAGTCAAGGCAAGGACTCCGTTGTGCTAAGTGTTATATAAATACAAACTAATGACCCATGGAAATTATTTCATACGCAAGGACAGGGACAGAGAGAAGAAAAAGAACTCATTTACCTTTTCAAATGCAGCCAGGAGAACATGGGCATGACCCGTCACCTCAACCACCACTGCAAAAAGAGAAGGAGTGGTCCTGGTTAAACCTTGAAAGCAGCACAAGCATAATACTACCATAAACTGAATGTTAGTCCATTTACAAGTTCTAAACAGCCCTTATTTTATTTTCATCTCTTCTAGCAACTTATCTTGTCATCATGTTGGTTCATCTCAAACTCCTGCAGGGGTCTGTGGTGGGCCCTACAGAGACATGCCGTTGTTATCTCAGGTGCTCCAAACTATCCCACTTTGTTTTCAGAGGTTGGAGAGGGACAGCAAAACAAAGAGCTCAGTAGGATTCTGCTCTCCCCTCAAATTCCTGTGTTTAATTACCTGAGTTTATCACAGAGATTAATAAATCCATCTGGTTTAACATCAATTGGCAGCCCTTCCAGCTCTGGTACGTATCACTTTATTTCTGTCTAATCCGACATGCTTATAAAACATGTATTCCTCATACCATTTTTGGACAGTGAAACATCTCTGTGCAGTTCTCTTATTTTTTTTCCTCCAGTGACAAATATCACATCTTCCAAAACTGAGGCTTCCCTCCTAATTGAACAGCTTTTAGAAGGGGCTGACAGAGGTTTCCGTACTGCATTCATGGCTCCCTCAGCAAATAAAAATACAGAATAGAGGAAACCGAGGTACAATCCCAGTCTCTCTGGCTCAAGACCCTAATGTTCCACTCAGCTTCAACTGGTTGGACCCTTTTGCTTAATTATGTTCATACTCATCACATGGAAATGCAAAACAGAGGTTGTGGAGGAGTCAGGGAGGGAAGGGAAAGCACGTAACCACCTCGCCTGTCTGAACCGATGAGCACCAGGGCTGTGCTCAGCACATACAGAAGAGCTGCCAGACACTACATCAGCTCAGTGCCAGAAAGTTAAGAGCTGAAGAAAGCAACTCCTGTGTTGTCTAAAAGCGAAAGGAGCTCCACAGCTTCCTTTGGGCCCCCAGAACAGCTGAGACAACAAGAGGAACCGTTCACTGGATTACAGCACAAAGATTTTGTCTGGAAACAACAGCATGTGGGGTACTTCCAAGTCTGCAGATTTGCTGGGTAACCAAGAACACAGCAATTTGGGTGCGATCAGGAACATAATGGCACACAGAAAAGAGAGCTAAAATTCACCTTCCTGCTCACCCCCACCAGCCAAGAGCAAGCCTGTTCTAGCTCACTCTGTAGATGACATTCGGTCCCATTCCACAGTGTGAATGGACGAGAAAGAGAGAACAGGCATCGCTTTCCTTCACATCCTCCGTGGCATTCAAGCAGTGTGTGTGGCTGGAGCTGTGCCACTCACTCTGCGCAGCACCTTCCCTCCCCGAAGGGTTTCTGTACCGTTCCCTGAAAGCAGTCTTGCTGGCAGGAGTGGAAGAAGGCTGACATTGCAAGCTCACATTCTTCAAGGCACGCAAACATCTCCTGGCAGAATTCAGTCCAAACCAACATTTCCCTGACTGCTATTTTAATTTGCCACTCAATTTTATTTAACACAAACAGCTACAGGCCAGCTGTAATTTTCCAAGTGTTCCAAATGGACAAGGCCAGCTCATTCCAGTCCCATCCATTAAAAAAAAGAACTAAAATACACAACAATTTCCTCAAATCTCGCTCAAGTGTCACATATTTTTGTGTTGATATTCTTTCCAGGAAGGGATTTAAAAGCAATAGTAAGATAAATGGCAGCACGCTATTGGCTAAGACTGGGTATGGCATGTACATAAACGTCTGCTTCCCATGCTGTCTTCCCTTCTGTTTTTTGTCCTCCTAAGCACGCCCAACATTAGAAAGTATAAACATGTTCCCAAAAGCTCCACAGAGGAAGGTGTTTTATATTTATGGTCAAGAAATATACATATATGTCAATTTTACTATCCGTGTCTGAAAACACCAAAAATAGAAGCACTTCAGAAATTATTTCCTTTATGTTGCACTGTGCTTTGTTAGTCACACTTTAATTGGTTCATCCAGTTCTATTTCACCCTGCTTGGAGGACTGAAAAATAACATAGTGAGTTTCTGGGCACTTTCACATCTACAACATAAGAAACTGAGCAAGTGACTGCACTGAACAATGGCTTTTTTCCTTCCTAATTATTCTTAAATGTTGCACAAACTGCTACAAAACAGAGAAGGGAAATGCTGGTCCTACTGACCTCAAAACTTCCCAGTTTTAGAGAAAACATTACTTCCTTGTGTCCTTTTAATTGCTGATACTCAGAATGAGTGCAAACACATGGAGCCCAAAGGCACACAGCCCCTAAGGAAAATACTGTGCAAGGTAACAATTTAAACATTTACTGGACTTCCCTCTCCAAAACAGCAATGTGCTTTAAAAATTATCAACAATATTATTTCTCATTAAAGGTTATGCTCTTCTATTGTAACCACTCAGCATCCGTCAGAAAAAGCAGGAGAACTTTAAACTGCTGAATGAAGCTGTACTTGGTCCAATTTGTGCCTGGCATTGGTGGCAGAGCCAGGAGCTCTCCTAAACACCACGCCAACACTAAATACCATGGCCATTTTTCCTGTAAAGAATGGAGGCTATTTTTTTTAAAAGCATGTTTTTATGTACAAAACTGTGGTTAGCTGAGCCCTTTTAATACAGGGAAGTTAAGGTGAACTCCTGAAATATTTTTCAGGAGTTCAATATTTTTCAGCCTTTCCTTCTGGAAGGGCTCCCCAAGCCTCTCCTACAAGGAAAATGTTTTCATCATTGCAGAAGGAGGCCTGCCCTGAAGGAGTCACATAACCTCAAAGAGAACTAGAAGACCAAAGGAACACAACAGCACGCTTACCGTCCCCTTCATCCACCACTGCTCGGATGACCACAGGGAACACGCCGCGGTCCAAGTCAAAGTTCAGCTGAGGGAAACAAACAAGGTGAGGTTAGACAATTCACACCAGGCTTGCCTGAAGACAACGGTCAAGATGGCATTAACATCAGAGGAATGAAGGCCCTTTCTGATGGTCCCCTAGTCCCTGGTCTCAAAAGGACATGACAGAGCAGAAGGATTTAAAATTCAGACACTTTCAAAGGGAGTTAATCAGAATAACTACAACATATATACACTGACATGGCACTAAACTCCAAATGTGGCTAACAAAGGAAAGGATCTCTGTTTGGATTTTATATGTTATTTAATACCAGTTCATATATCCTGAAAAACTTGTAAGTGATCTGTAGTAGGACGAGTTTCCCAAAATGTAACTGGTGAGCCATAGTCTTGCTGGTGCATGGTAGGATGTACTGGTTATAGCACAACAGTAAGCATTATGCTCCCTACACCACAAAAAACCTCCTGACTCTTGTATGAAGCTCTTGAAGATGTAGAGAAAAATCTGTAAAACTTCGAGCTCACACAACACTTTAAGTAAACATCAAACTGATTTCCATCTCTTGGCATGTTATGAAATTCAGGTCCTTGACGTTCTAATGGGCAAGAGTGAAAATCTAAGATCTCACTTGAGGGCAAGGAAAATAGACTCAATTTCTTCCTTTGCCTCACACTTCATTAAAGCTCTTCAAAGCTCCATGTCATCTTACAAACACAAGAAAAATGCAACCTTACACACACCGTACCATGCCAGGAACAGAAGTGGTTCAGAGACTATTTCTGGTGTTTTTTGTTAATTACTGACTTAGGGTTTTTTGTCTCATCACTTGCCAAGAGAGGGAAAAAATGTCATTTCACCATGGTGCTCCAGGTAGTCTGTTTTCAGTTTTCCAGTGAAAACCCACTTAGAAGCACCACAGCACCATTCAGGTAGGGTTTCAGGGAGGCCTCTCTCACTTTCCTGCAGCTCCAACATCATTTGCAGCGTGGTTTTCTCCAGCGAGTCCCTCCAAAGTTAAACTATCAGAGTAATCGTTGGCATCCGCACAAACAGCAACCCAAAACACCCAGACTGGAGGGAAGGTGACTCCCGCCCTGAGCCTTGACATAGTTTAAAATGGTTCCTCCTCGAATTAATTACAACCTAAACGTTCATCCTGAAATGAATGATAACTGTACACTGGGAGACAATATACCCTGGCAGCCACCAGCCAGGCCTACCATAGCCCAGTACTTGCATAGCTGACAGGAGTTGTGGGCACGTGCTTCAGACAGCAACAGCTCACTAGCCTTCCAAGGGAGGTGTAGGGGGGAAGAGAATTGCAAGTCTGCTGCTCTTCTGTCCATTGCTGTGCGTTCCTTGGGCAGGTTGCGTGTCTTTGGGGCCACTCAGCTTCTGCAGCGCTTTGCAGAAACAACTCTTAGCTTTGCGCACACACATACACACACACACACCCCTCCGTTCAAATGTTCAAACCTGATTCTAAATGGAAAGCATGTGCTGGGAGACCTTATGATTTGACCTAGCTAGTATTCAAACCTGAGGGATACCAATTTTCGTACTCTGTATGATGGTTTTACATTTTATTCCTCCTTTAAACTACCAGAATCTATTATCTTTCCAAAACAGCAGTGTAGCAGAGCTAACTTTTAACCTCTCAATATTTGTTATAGAAGAGACTCATTGAGCCACTATTTTCCAGCTTGCATTTTTAAACCATTACGGCATGCCACAGAGGGAAATTTCATCAAGGACAATTGATTAAAATTGCTGAAAGAAGCTTACGGTTTTGCTTTGCTTCCTGCTCTTATTACTGTACAACAACAGTTACCATTTGTCCATTTGAAGGGGAAGTCACATCACAGAATTGTGGTTGCTTTATGATACAAACTTTTGCATTCTCAAACAAAAGGCCTCTTTAAGGGTCCATTTCACATTCATTTTTAGAGACCTGCAAACAACTGTCTCAACGCAAGCCATACACTATAGCTTACAAGGAAACCGGTACATTACAAAGACAAAGTAAACTCTTATAAAGCTTTCCACATAACAACCCAACATAACATTATTTTTCCTTCTGTTGGCCAGCCAAGAAATACATCATATGTGAGTATTACACTGAGCAAAAATATGAAGCAAATCTGGGTTTTTTGGACAATACTAGTAATAAAGCTGGAAAGCAATGTGAAGCATGCAATTGTACACAGATGAGTGATAAGACTCTGCCAGCTGTTTCAGATGAAATGATGCATTTCAGTGGACAATTAGGAAGACTTAGCCATATGCATTTTACTGGAATTGAGAGGACATGGACTGATATGTACACGGAGCCAAAACAGGAGAAGAAACTCTTCCAAATCACAGAGCTCATTCCACATTTACTTCACAAAAAAGAGAACAGACAGAGGATGCAGCAGAATCAAGAAGGGGGCTAGAAGCTTACTCTTCCACAGCACCTCTCCCTTTAAGCTGTCAAAGGGACATGACTTTAGTTCTCGAGTTAAAACCTTGCTGTCAAGAACAAAAAGTGAAAATTAAGCTTCTCAATTCTTTAAGGAGAAAGGGATCTGAGCTCCTACTTTCCAGCTCTCTCAGATGACAGAAGGGATTGAAAAGCAGCTCTTCCAGCTCTTTTGTAGGCTGAACTTGTGAAATCATATATTGGCAGAGAAGTCAAGACATCAGAAGACAAGACTCTGCAGGCTCTTGGTAACCGCCACAGCGTTTGTTAAGGCACAGGACTGATTATAGTTATAACTGTAACTTCAAGACAATAGCTATTCAATCTTTTTAAAATACATGAAAGATTACTTTTTTCCTTTTTCTTTTATTTTTTCTTCTTTTTTTTTTAATAGGTAGAGTTCTCTTTTTACTTAAAAAAAAAAATCAATGTTCACACACACTATACTCTTATACAGGCTTGGGTCAGGAAGTGAGTGCAGCATCAATGCTGACCTGGGAGAGAGGTCCACAAGAAAAAAATATACTGGCAGGAGCTGCAGACCAACTCCTCTGCATCATAAATGTTTTATGGCAATTCTGCACGGAGCAGGGGAAAGACCAAGACCTCTCTGCCCTGCTTCCCATGCAGGAGAAGCCCTTGGGCCAAAGGGCTCAAGAGGCAGAGAGTTACTGTCCTGGGTTGAAATTTTGCAAAGATACCAAAATTAATAGGATTCCACAGATCTTGCCATGTAGTAAAAGCCACAGAGCTTAATTAAAACCAAGTTCTTGTCTGTTTGCAGTTATGGGTTAAAATAAAAGGAGGAAGGCATCCCTCTTATTCAAGCATTAATGCATCGGTGTGAATCTGCCCCAGAAGGGAAAGTATCCCCTCCAACTCTGCTACAGTTAATAATGCAGGACATTAATAATGGCCTTAAACGGAACAGGACTTTTCTAGAGCAGTGGTCTCCAAACTATTTTGATTATTCATCCTATCAGTAAAAACAATTTTAAGCATGCACTCCCAATATATGAATATTTATTATTTACAAGTTATATACACATTCTAGTGAAGTTCTTTCAACACCTCAGGCATGCACCTCACTTTGGAGACCACTCTCCTAAAAGACCAGAGGAAAAAAAAGAGAGAGATTGAGACAGACATTTCTTGCTACAAGCTCTTTGGCTGGCAGGGAGAGGAAGGCTGAGGAGTGGGGGTTCCTCCAGGAAGAGCTCCAGTGCCAATCTCTGCAGTCTGCCTCCTACACCAGGTGCTGGGATGCCAGCAGATCAGCAATATCAAAAGTTGCTTCTTTGGGTTTCTTCTCTGTTTGCCTCATCTACCTGCCAAGTCCCCACAGTGTTCATACCTGCTCCTCCCAGGGCCCCATTAGTCTCATACCCACAAAACACATCATGGCAGCTGGGAGAGGGTGTCTTCCAGCCATGATTTAGTGAACTTAAATGGAATCCAGCGCTTCTGGGCAACAGGGTTGTGGAAAGAAGGGAACACTAAGAAGACACTTACCTCATCATCCTTCCAGTCTGAGAAATCAATCTTGAAGGAAGGCAGGGAGAATTGCTGGCTTACCCCTCTCTTGTAATGAACCGTCTCCGACTGCAGAGAGGGATTCTTTGTGCTGTATCTGAAGAAAGGGGGGAAAAGAAAACTTGCTGTAACAAATGATTGCTCTCTGCTGGGCTTCCATTCATTCACACCTCCTGGCCTTTCAGGAATCACAAGTGGCAGCTCTAAGAGGCAGAGCTGGCAGGGGCTGGCAGCCATTCCATGGGGATACAAAAAGGGAAAGGAAAGGTCAAAGCAAGAAGGTGAGCACAGGGAAGGGAAAGCAGCGCAGTCAGGCAAGGTCTGATTGGATCCATACTGACCTGCCTGGAAACACTGGGAGTCAGAGGAGTACAGTGTGGTATGGCAGCTTGGCAAAGGCCAGCTCACTCAATCCAAGGCCTAGGCAATGCTGACTGTCAGCCCAGCACACAGTCTTATTTTCTGCAGGAAACCCAGGAAGAACAGGCAATGATCTAACACCAGCCACACACAACCCAACACAGTGCTGAAAGCTCCCCCGTGCCTCCATGGGACAGCTCTGCGGTGAGAAACAGTGCTTGGTTCACCATCATTCTGGTAAGCAAGAGCTTCCAATTCACTCCTCTATTCCTCGTGCGCTTCCCTGGAGGTGTTGCAGGGCTACCAACACCACCAGAGAGACACCGAGCAGTCCTCCATGCCAGCCACCTGGAGGAGAGTCCCAGTTCTCCCACTGTCTGGAGGCCCAGCACTGAAATGCCAGCACTGCCAGGCTGGGATGAACATGTCTGGAATGGAACCATAGCTGCCATGCATCATCTCCTGCACCCAGAGCCCACCCAGCGCAGTCTGCCCCGAGAGAGACGTTTCACTGCCTGCTGACCATCATTACGGATGGTGCAATTCACAGCAGACTTCAGTGACAAAACAGGATCAAGAAGTTTTCACCCCGGAGGACGATTTCTGAGCTGGATGCACACAGCCTCTCGCTATGCCACTTCTGACACAGGAGAAGAGGCAGTGAACCACAAAGCAAGGTGGAAACATCTGAAGCTGGTTTTACCACTAAAGCCTTTGTTGTCGAGCTACCAATCGTGTGTTCAAAGCACGTTGATAAAACGGAGAGAAAGTGAGAGATCTCTTGTCCAAGGGCTTACAGTGCAGAAACAACCACCTCCCCAGCACAGTGATGAGCCAGGTCTAGCTCCAGCTCCACAAGACTTTAACAGCCAGTCGCAATAATGCACACTCTCTTCTGCACAGTAACCATCACTTCCTAAGCAGAGCTTCACACAGTGAGACTGGGAAAGTGCTGGCCTCCAGGCACTGCACACTGAACAGCTACAAGCTTGAAGCCTTGTTAGCTGTTCAAACTTGATTCTCACTCTTCTTGATCAACCAGACAGCCTGGGGAGAGGCTCCAGGGGCAGGTGTCATGTTAGCACCATGAACTCTAGGCTGAGTTTTTCCTTAATTCAGCTTAGGATACCACAGAGGATCTCTTGACAACCACCTCCTCAGATTTTGCTGATTCCATTTCTATTGCTGGCTACTGCCAGCCCTGTGACAAGGACACCACCAGAGGAGAGCGAGGCATTTGACACGGCCGAATCAGTATGTAGCCCCATCAAGTAGAGCAGTTAACAGAGTGCGCACAGAGGCAGAGGAAAGATAATCCTTGCTTAAAAACAGGATTCTGTATTACCAAGGACATTCAGCTGTTCTGAAATGCAGACACAGCATACACACCACCAGGTATATAAGCAAAGGCTGGAAAACCCCAAGTTCCTTTGGTCTAACTACACTTTGTGGAGGAGTGCAGCAAACCAGAAGGGGATGGCAACACAAAGCTTTTCTACATTCAAGGCAAAGCCTTCTGGTTTCTGTAAGCAAAGAGCAAGCGGGCTGGGCAGCTTGACTTCCAGAAGGGTTGAAGCAAAAAACCCAAGGTGCACAGTCAACCAAGAACGGCAGAACTGAGCATCCCACCAGAGATGAGAACACTAGGCTGGAGGATGGCAGAGGTGATTAGGGAGGACATGCCTGAACCTTAAAACTTGGCTTTTAAAGATGCTGTGGAACCTTTACAACCAAAAGCTATAGGGATGCTATAGGCCTCCCTACCTCCTGCCAGACTGAAAGAGCCCACAGCAGGCTGTCCTCCAGGGCTCAGGCCAGTCAGCTCTCACACAGAGCCTTAAAGCATGATGATTAGGATGCATTTTGCAGCTGAAGGTATAAGAATGTGAATACCAGAAGATGATGAATATTTATTAATTAGTCTCAAACTCAATGAGGAAAAACCAGGTTCCCCACTGGCATGAAGTGTTACCTTTCTCTGAAAAGTTAGCTGTTCCTGTACACTCTGAGGATCCAGAACGCTTATCAAGTGACACAAGATCCACGCTAAATTCTGGAAGGCCATAACAAAGCCCAGATTCACCACGTGCACTCCACTCTTCCTGCCAAGGCAGATGCATTACGTTATTTATGACAATACCTTACTCTCAAAGACCATTCTGTGCTGCACTGAAATTGTGCTGCTTTACTAGAAAGTCTCACTCCACCCTTTGCATTTAAAGCACAGCGTGGGAGAGATCAGAATGACAGGTCTTTTATGTGTGAATTACAGAGCGAGCAATTGAGTGAAGTTTTATTTACTGAGTTGTCAAGCACAGTGAATAGAGCAAGCCTGTATCTAGCTCCTTTTGTGGTGCTCTCAAAGCTTAGAGCTCTGCAGAGAGGCACAATTCTTCCTCTACAGCTGGGAAAGCAGGGGATGGAAGAGTGACTTATCTAAGGTGACAGCAAATCAGGAACCTACTAGAAATAAAGTGCAGAGGAGAGAGCAGAGGTCAGGGACTGCCTGGATGACATGCACCACAGCAATGCTGGGAAAAGGGTGTAAACATGCTGATGGTGAGTGCCAGGAAGACCAGAGGACCTGCACTTACAGCACTAGAAGCCCAAACCAGTCTACACCAGGAAAACAAGTAACGCTGTTCCAAGGAGGATGGGGTAGAACAATACTTGCATAGACTTGCTGCACTCACTGCCCCTGAGAAAAGAAACAGACCAGGTACATAGATTTTTCTGAGCTGAAGAGTATAACAAAAATATCAAGGAGCCTTCCCCAAGTGAACCAAGTAAGCTTTGTGCCTCGGACTGCATGGCCGCATAGTCCCCATTGCCAAAACACAGGTCAGACTTGGATGTGAATGCTGGAGACAGTCAGCAGCCAGTGCTGAGGCTGCCCAGCACCAGCGGGCCAAGAGCCTGGTGAACACCCTGGAAGCGCTGGTGAGAAACTCCCTGTACAAAGTCCAGACTTGCTACCGGGCACCTATAGACGTAAGTAGCTCCCAAGCCACACATGCTAGTGTTCAGGAGCCTCTGGCTAAGCAGAGTTAAATTTCCATTGCTACGTGCTCACTGGAGATGCAGCGTGAATGTGTGGGGGTGTTTCCCCCTCTCACTCATCTCTGATCTGCGCCTGGGGAAGTTTTCACCAAGGCACCAGTCCCAGCTCATACAGACTACTTCACTGCTATGCTCCTCATGCTCAGCTCTGCCTGGCACTGGGCTGCCACTGACAGTCAAAACACAGTTCCTGTCACCACAGGAACACTGGGACCCCTGACTCAGAAGGACCAAGTGGGGTCCAGCTTGCCTCAGAATTATATGCAGAGCACTGTCCAGACCCTATAAGAAAAGCAGGATGCACCAGCAGCATTGCCCCAAGGTACCGTCTTTGACTAGTAATGGCTGAAAGACAGCCTGCACTTTGAAGGGCCTGTGGACAAAATAAGAGCCCTCTTTCTTTAGTAACAGCTACACATGTTCCATAGCTATTTGTAGTGAACTGAGGACAAGGCAGAGTTACTGAAGGCAGTTACAGGAGAGCTTTACAGAGTACTCAGGAACCAATTTTTCCGCTGCTGCAGGCCGTGACTGCCTGGCAGGCTCAGTTTCCTCTTACACATGACAAGGAGGGAGCCAGTCATGTTCTGCTGGTGTTCAAAGGGGCCAGGAGTTGATGAGGAGCAAGCACGCTGGCCCCCATCTCTCCCACCCGCACACTCCCCTTTCACTTTGGGCCAGGATCTCACAGGTCAGCTTTCAGAGAAGAAGGAAGTTGAATAACTGCCTCAACCTTAAGTGATTTTTGTTGATAAAAGAAGCACTACTAAAATATAAGGAGGCAGTAGCCCTGGATCTCAGTAAGAGTTAGGCAAGATCCATCTCAGAGAGGCCTGGATGTTAACCAGGTGCTAAGCTGGTGCACTGCAGTCCCTGCCACACTTGTCCTCCTCTCCTGCTTCCTCTCAGGATTGAGCTTCCACCCCAGCACACAGCAGAAACCCTCCTGCCATATGCCTGCCACTCCAGCACCTGCAGAAATCTGCCTTCAGCTACTGAACTTACTGGGGAGAGAACCATGCTCACGACTCCAACCAGGCTTCAAAGCTGGCGGCTTACACAACAGCTACGCAGAGCAGCACAAAGGCCAGAACTCTTATTAAAGACAGAGGGTCTGTCTGTTTGGTGAAATCTATAGAATTTAGCTCTCCAGTCCGTGAACTTTGAACACTACAGCGTTCCCCTGGGGACTGGTGTCTGCCTGGATCAAAGCAGACTTCAGCTGTAAAGGCTTGTGCCTAGCGAAAACAGCACTCGCCTCTAATTTCTGCACACAGAAGAAATCTCTCTGCACAAAGAATTCATATTAATCACCACAGTCCACAGCCAAAAGCAGCAAGAGCACCTTGCAAAGGCCTTGAATAGATAGAGGCTATTAAATAACCAAAGTAATATCCGAGTGTCTCTGCCTCTCCTATGCAAGCTTTAGTGAAAACAGCAATGCACGGAGCTACCCTTTTCAGTTGGATTTCGTTTTGTGAACCGACTATTCAAATTTCCACATGCAGACAGAATATATAATTTATTGCAGTGTCACATTCACTGTCAGCTTAAAAGACTGCAGTAGCATGTTTGTGATGAGTGTAGCAGGCATTGCAAAGCAAACAAGAAAATGAGATTTAAAAAAAATAAAAATCCAGTACAGCCATTTGTGCATCAGCAACACAAACAGCGCAGCCCTGAAAAAGGGCAAGGACTACAGAACCAGACTGACCTATTTTCATCGTGTTTTCTTTTTATAATGAGAAAACAGAGCTAGGCAACATTACTAGGATACAGAAGAGAATCTTTTCTGTCCAAAAAGGAAGATCTTTTTCGTAAGAATGGTCTGCAAAACTCAAACCTCTCACGTCGTATTTATCATCAGCTCCTGATCTGCCTGGATTGCTTGTGTCTTTAGAGCTGGCTGTTTTAAGTGCTTCCAGCTACAGGGCTGGTTTGACTTCTTCCCCCGAGGAAACAACCGCTGCTGTTACGTTTTAACTACACAATCATTCCTG
>NW_010206065.1:14678-37002 GCF_000695765.1 Mesitornis unicolor
GATAACTACAACTGGAGAGTCCCAGGGGCCTTGGGAGCAGGCTAATAATGTGCACATCGAGGCTTTTGCCAGAAAAGGAAAGGATGCATTCATAGAGCACACACAAAAAAGAGAATATGAACATCTCTGCAGCCTGCTCCAAAAAACCCTACCTGTCTCCTAAACCAAAGGCACCAAAGGGTACAAACACATCAACCAGGTACTGCCAGAGAAGGCAGGCTACAAACTGGGAGTCCTTCAACTATTGTCTAGGAGCTGCTGAGGAGCGCTGCCAGCCCTGCAATGGAAACGCAATGTAGAGTACCCTCTTATTTATCTGGGGGGAAATCACATGCTCCTGAGCAATCACTAGTGAGTAGTGGACAAATAGCTCACACACCTGTATGCCTGTGCCTCCTATATGCTAAGGCAGTGATTCTCTGGCCATTTAGATAGGGCCCATCCTGGTTACCCTTCATCTTTTGGCCAAGACAGCTACAGCCTTCCTCACTGCATGGGCCAATCACCTGTACCGCAGGCACAGAGCTGCCTCTCCGGCTGGCTAGTCTTAAAACCCAGTTAGCATCACAGACTCCGACAGCAAATTTATCTTTGTTCATAGGACATTTTTGAAGCTGACAGGTACTGCTGTGCCTCAGAGACACCGAGCAATACAAGGCTTGTCCTCACAGGTGAGCAGTCGAGGTATTATGATGGTTTACCCAGCCAGGATCTTCCTTGCTTTCTACCCAGCTACTGGGAAGCTGAAGCCAAAGAAAAGCACAAACTGGGAAATATCACTCTCTCCAAGCCAGCCAGATCTCAGACCAGCTCCCTAAAAGCACACCCACCACTAACCAAAGATGAAAGCAGATTCTCAGGGAAGACGCTGTGCTAAAGCTTGCTGGGGGAACTGCCACAGGAAACAGAAGCACAGAGGAACAGTTTGGAAAAAAAACCAACAAAAAAACCCCACCAAAAAAACCCAACAACAACAAAAAAAACCAACAAGTAAAATGGACTTGACCAGAAAAATAAATGAAACTGAGGATATTGGGGGTCTTGAGCTGTTCAGACACAGGTCACCACTACTTCCACACCATTAAAGAGACTCTGGACACAGGCAGATCTG
Source organism: Mesitornis unicolor (assembly GCF_000695765.1). Lineage (NCBI taxonomy): Eukaryota > Metazoa > Chordata > Aves > Mesitornithiformes > Mesitornithidae > Mesitornis > Mesitornis unicolor. Next base: position 15,790 of record NW_010206065.1, read on the forward strand.
GTGTCTGTCACCTTTGGAATAATGCACCAGCTGGTCCTCCAAGAACTAACGTGTTTTACTCTAAAGAGTCTTTAGGCTCACCACAAAGTAAGTGGGCTAAAGTTATTCAGAAGGTGAGAGCAGCAGTTCTCTCTAGATTTAAACTAATTCCAATTTCATCTGAGAGGCTACAAATATCTGTACTAGCAGCATGAAGTGCCGGGTACCTTTCCCCGGGAATGCAACTGTTCTTCACCTCTGCAATCACCAACAGCCACACATTCGCCTTCTCCAGCATTTACTACTCAACTGTGGTCCCATAGTGATGATACAGCTTCCTGTAAAACTCAGCCATTCAGGACAAGAGGCAGGCAGCAGTTGGGAGCTACGTGTTCCCAAGAGCTTGGCTGGAAAATGGTACAGCTGAGCATATCTCCCAGCACAATTACCTGGGAGAGCCTGCTGAACGCTCCTTTGAGACAGGTTAGGACAGGGAGCACATACTGATAAAGCCACCAGCTTTTAAATGAAGTCCAAACAACTTCAGGAGGAAGCTCCCTGGCTTGCAGAGAGAAAGGCTTCCCCTGTGGTCGTGGAGACCAGCTAATCCCAAAGGCAGGCCCACGACACACAGAGCATTGTGGCTCTCAGATGAGCAGAGACCCCACAAGAAGCAATGCCTCTGCTCAGGGAGAGCCACCTTCCCTCCCCTCCCTCCTCTCACCCCAAATTGTATGAACATAACATTCCTAGCAGGAGTTTCACAGGAGCAGGAGTGCTGATACTATCAGCATCAGTGGTTGTTTCAGCAGAGAAGCAAGAATAACTTGTTTAGCGCTTCTAAGGAGCCATGCTGCAGGCTGGGAACTAGGAGAAAATTTCTGCTTTTGATGAGGGTCCAGAAAGTTTCTCCCATTTTAGGATTTAGCATCAGTTTAGGAGAGTGGAGAAAAAAAAGGGTTTTGTTTTAAAGACAATCTTCTTCCCAGTCAGGTGCTGGACACAGCAGTAGAAAACATTTGCATTTGTACATAGCGCAGCTTTTGCACATGCTTATTTCTTGAGGGTAGCTGTTAGCATCAAAAGAAATTGAGAAAGAAGGAAAAACTACCAGCCCAGGCAGGGGGAAGCTGCATTCTTATTAGCGCACTAAAAATGCACTCGCTCCACTTAGAGCTCTAAGAACACAGCCCAGATTTTTTTTTTTTCCACTAGAATTTGAAAAGAATAAATCAAAGTAATTATAGCACTGCCCTTTCAGAATTGCTTTGCAAAGCTGAAATCAGAGCTTCAAAAGGTTTTTACTAGCAGCCAGCAAATCCAGAGAAGCAGAGATGCCTACTTCGGGCAGCTGCACTAGCCCCAGGACGTGCTTCATGAGCCACTTCCACATGGAAAAACAGCCTGGGTTGAATTAAAGCAGCTTATAAAGTCTATATTTGTATCTCACTTCCCCCAGTCCTTATTACCTACACATCTGCATTAAATCAGGATCATGCTTTCCAAAAGGTTCACTGGCTTCTGGTGCAGCCCTCCACACCTCTATAACATTTATCGTCCAAGAACTCCAGAGCAAAGACAGACAGTTCATCACTCCTATACTATTGGGAAATTAAAGTATGATTTATTAAATAAAAGACCTGCAGTGGATACAAGAGCTGAATCTGAGTGCTTTGACTTTAGACACAAAGGTTTAGTGCGCTGGAGACTGCTGCTGCCTTAACAGGGCAGCCCAGCATCGTCAGCCACATTTTGTTAGCCAGGTAATGACTGCTGACTGCTGATCCTGGTTTCGTGCAGAGGAAGGTAGGGTTCATGAACAAAAGCTTCACTTCACTCATCTGAACAGAGATCTATCTCTCGGTGAACCATGGACAGGGTGGATTAAAACCTTCAAATTTAAAAAAATTCTTTTCTTTGAAGTTGATATTTGTGATAACTTTCAGAAACTCTGCCTAGGAATTGTTCAAATTAAATTTAAAAAGTAAGTAGTTCATGTTTGCTGCACAAGCTTTAAAGAACAGACAACAGAACTGGTGACAGTCACTGGCTCAGTGTACAGCACTAAATTTCAGTAAAACACACTCTTTTCAGTGAATCAGAAACTGTTTTCCTCCTCCAATCAACTGACAAGAGTTCTGAGAGGTGAACTACTAATTACAGAAGACTGAAAACACACTCCATCCAGAAACAGCTAGTTATATCGAGTAATTATAACACTCCCATTAGGCTATTATTATTCAAGGCAAAACAGGGAGTCCAACATGGAGCTGTTCAACCAACAAGAATGTTACACTGCTGGTCTTGGGTGATTCAGTTGCACTTCCACCCCAACACAGCTTGGTTCAAGACACAGGTTTTAAAAAGTACCTTTCCTTTTTAGAATATCTTCTTTTTTGCCATTTTGCCATAACAAAATGCAAAACTAGGAGTCTGAAAAAATGTATTTTAAATTATATATATATTCTTTACAGACTTAAGCTCTTTGTAAAATGTAGTAAAACATTTTATATTAAGTTTACAATGAGTTGTAAATGCAGATGGTTTCACTGTTACTGACCAGTGACAAACTAATTCTCCTTTGGGGTAAACCAACAAGCAAATAAACAAAACAAGGTTAAAATCAATGACTTAAACCAAGATTTGCTGATTTAAGCCACTGCTAAAGTTTGGCAATGGAAATACATCCACCCTGGCCATAGTGGCCCTTGGTTCTCCCTGTTAACTCATTGACTGTTTCCTTCTTAGGTCAAAAAACAAGGAACACTGCAGGGCAGCATAAGGGACACTGGCCACCTCTCCACGTTGTACCTGTATTAGGAAAAGAAGACTTCAATCTCCAAGGCTGCCATTCCAACACCTTCACTAGCACTAAATTCACAGGAAACCTAAGGACCTAAGAGACAGAACACGGAAACTTTATCAGGATTTCTAAGGCATCTTGCTGCATTCAGCTCTGCTCAGCAAAAACTGGATCTAAATAGAAAGGAGTTTCAGAGTTTGTCGAGAGCTGTTTTTCAAGCTTAAATGGAGCTAATTTATTACCTCCCCAAAATAAAGGCAGCATAATCTTCAACAGAAGAAGAGAAAGGGCCTAAACAAAAATTCTGGATCAGGATATCCTCCAGTTTGGAGGAATGCACATCTGAGTGGGAGCATTGAGCTTGTCTCATTTCTAAAATTACATTATTCATTGATCATTAGTGGGATGTTTATACTTTGCATAAGACTCTTAAGCCATTTTATGGTTTGTTATACATACTTCTCCCCACTGAAACCTCTGCAGATACCTCCAATAAAAAGTAAGTTTTGCCCCAAATCCAGAGCACCACTGCAGAAGCAATCAGCACTATGTGCACAGAGCTACTGATCAGCCAAAAGCCTCTACCAGAGGAAGCCAAGAGCTTCTGAAGCCTGAATCTTTCTTTACCCATAGAACAAAGATAATTCAGCCATTGGGAGCCTGCCATATCGTACCAGCATCTCACGTGTACTCACTCCGCACCAGGGAGAACACGTTTCAGCTACCTTGGCTCTTAATACACAGAGGAAGTTTTTCATAGTCTTACGGGATCCAGTGTTGATTGGAATGGTTTAAACATGCCAATTTAAATAAAAGGTTTTGAAATCTGTAGGGATGCACTACCAGGATATGAGAAAGATTCCACAGATGACATTTTGATCATTCTTTCTACAGCTAGCCAAAGGCTAACGTGTGTACATGGCAGAAAACACATAGACAAGGTTCTGGGCAGTAAATCCCTCTGATAACCATCTCACAACAGCCTGCGTTGAGGTGGTCATTTATCCCAAAAGTGGCTTTGAGTGGGCCTCAGTTACACACACTATGTAAATGTCAGACTGAACTTTACTTTGGTGGCCCAGATGCTCCCAACAAAGGGAACACACAAATCCAGTGAGTTAGGAGATCTGGAAAAAAACAAGCAGCATTTGAAGAAAAAGGTGGCGTTAGCTAGAACATCTTGCTGACAAAGCATACAGCTGTGGGTTCCTCTCCCTTGCTGCACACAGAATGGTTTCCCCACATCCCAAAAAACAACCAAAAAGGAAATAAGAAAGGATATTTGCTATATGGGGGAGGAAAGTGAAAGTAATATTCAAAGCTATCACAATATATAAAGCAAAACAGAAAAAAAGAGAGATTTCTCTCTCTCCACCTCCACCATCTCTGGCAGCACTGCCCTTGAGGGTGATTAACAAGAAATGTTTGACAGGGTCATCACCTGAGAGCTCCTGTGCCCCTCCATGCGCCCACAAGCCCAGGACTTACACTGCCATGCCACCAACAAACTCTTCTGTAGCCTGGCAGTAGATTGTGATGGCAACACGGGCATCCGCATCAAACGTGAACTCCAGGCTGTACAGGACTTTCTGCTTCCCATTCTCCTCAGTAGGGCTGTCCACATCATCTTTATACCTGAAAGACAATGCCAGAGGATTAGAATATATATTTATGAGATACCATCAAGATCACTTCGGAAATCAGGGCAAGAGTACTCCAGTCTAGGTGTCTGGGGCAGGCAAGGCACCATGGGCTTCCCCCTAGGCTTCCCAGGAGATTTCCATTTTTTTCCCTGAGGAAGGTTCTTCCAAGATGTGACTGAAGTTATTAAACTGAACTATGTAACAACAGTGCTGAGGGACCTCACCCAGCCTTACAGTGCCAACACACAGAATGAGACAAGAAAGTTAACTCTTGAATGTCAGACCCTTAGGAGAAGAAACATTCTCCTTCCTTTTTAAATCTTCACATTAGGCTCAGTATTTGGTCTAAATAAATCCTGCATAGGCCTGAAGTCTAAAGCCTAATTATTTTAACTCTGCAAATGAAACAGTGCATGACAGGCAAAAAACAAGGTTTCTGCAACACAAAGAACTCCTGAAGCTCAACACAAGGTACCTCCAGTATCACACAGAAGATGGCATTCAGATCAGAAAGCATCCAAATATAGAAACTTCAAATATCTTTAAATGTACAAATCATCAACTATACCTTTGATGCAGGTGATGACTGAAGCTTGCGCATATTTATTGTATGAACAAGAACTAATACGTTCAACTGCATAACGGACACATGATAGCCAGTAGGAATTTAGAAGTTTTTCAGTTAGCATAAAGGTGTATGAGAAGGGCTGTGGTTGTAGGGCAGAGAGGTTCTCCTTCCCCTCTACTCTGCCCTGGTGAGACCACATCTGGAATATTGTGTCCAGTTCTGGGCCCCTCAGTTCAAGAAGGACAGGGAATTGCTTGAAAGAGTCCAGCACAGGGCCACAAAGATGATGGAGGGAGCATCTCCCTTATGAGGAGCGGCTGAAGGAGCTGGGTCTCTTTAGCTTGCAGAAGAGGAGACTGAGGGGTGACCTCATTCATGGTTATCAATTTGTAAAGGGCGAGTGTCAGGAGAAGGAGCCAGGCTCTTCTCTCTGATGTCCAATGACAGGACAAGGGGCAATGGGTGTAAGCTGGAGCATAGAAGGTTCTACCTGAACATAAGGAAAAACTTTTTCACTGTGAGGGTGACAGAGCACTGGACCAGGCTGCCCAGAGAGGCTGCGGAGTCTCCTTCTCTGGACACATTCAAAACCCGCCTGGATGCGTTCCTGTGTGACCTGGTCTGGGTGATCCTGCTCTGGCAGGGGTTGGACTGGGTGATCTTTTGAGGTCCCTTCCAACTCCTGATATTCTGTGATTCTGTGAAAGATGAGCCATAACATGGCTATGGGCTACTGCACAGCTGGGTCCCACTGTGTGATCACCGCTGCCCAGTACTACTCCTTCTCCCTCCTGCTGGAAAAGGAAAAGGCAGGTAACAAACCCAGAGAAGAAAGTGGTATGAAGCAAGTTCCAAGGCAGTGAGCTATAACCACAGATAAGCAGTGATTTATGGCATGCCAGGAGGTGGCCAGGGAGACCAGCAGATCCTGGAACAAGCAGCCAACACGATACACCATATCTCCGCTGTCGTGAAGCGCAAAGTGACTGACAGGATGGACATTTTCACTGGCAGGGCAGAAGCAGATTCTCATGCGTTAATTCAAATCCCGCTGTAATCCTAGGACTGTAGGCACCACTGTTAGTTCATGCACGACGCAGGAATGGTGAATGCAGCACATTGCCTTTGAGCAACAACACTACTTGATTTGCTGCCCAGCTCCAGCCTCACTCGTCTATCGGTACTATCTTAATTGCCACGATGCCTGGGTCAAAGCCAAGCACCTAAACTATTCAGGAAAAGCTTGGCACCATCTCCAACTTCACAGTATCAGTCTGCCTCTCCCTTCATTAAACAGCCTCAATGAATATGCTGCACTGTTGAAAATATTCAGAAAAGGGCTAGGCATACCTTCATAATTCAATCTAATAATTGTCAAGGGAATCCTTATTTACCGAGTTCACCAAGATGTAATAACCGCTGCCTAATTAAAAGGGTTCCAGCATGAATTTTACTTAACACGACACTGAACAAGAATGAAACGTTCGGCTCCAGCAATTTAATACAGAAAGTGCAAAATAAAATTTAAGAGCAGTATAATCAAATACCTAACACCCACACTTGTACTAATTTAATCCTACTGTATCACTATAGTATACACCTGCATTCCTGTCTGAAGGGCTCGGAGAGCTCCAAACAAGACTTTTGCCAGCGGTTCACCTAGGTCAGAAGAGCAATCAAGCTAGAATACACCCAACACGCTAGGATAAAAAAGAAATTCCCAAGAACTAAGAGTCTGAATACCTGCAGCAGCCCAGATACAATATGCAGTACAGAGCAAGAGAGCATTTTCAAAGACCTACACTCACTGCCTATAAAGGTAGATATTAAAATAGAGATGCCTGGCACATGCATGTGTTACAGATTGACAACATAGATCTGGATACCTATAATACCAAGTAACAACGCGGGAGACCTGGGGGAGGGTGAATCACAAAAAAAGTAACATGTCAACAGTAAAACCATTGGTTGTTTTCTCTTCGCAGGGAGTCTCACAAAGCAAATGACTTCCCAGATCATCCTCTTGCTCTCAGCTTCAACCTTGCACCTCCCTGCCAGCACTCAAAACACGCTTGCACCTTTTCAAGGAGAAAAAGGGTTAAATCTAGACTAGAATAGATCTGTTGCCCTGGGAAACCACTGAAGGGCCACTGCCAACTGCAGTGCTTGAAGAGAAGGTTTCTGGAGGCTGCATCTGCTATGAAGAAGTAGAACCAGAGCCCTGTCTGCATGCAGCAGCATCACTCGAGCAGGGGGTACAGTTATACATGCCTGAATGGTGATAGCCACAGCAAAGCTGAATACACATCTTCCTGTTGCAACGTGCCTGGTGCTGGAGATTAGGAAAGTCGTCTGCCACATAGCAAGGAGTTCAGGTGAGAAATGACTGCTTTGGTGCATACTTTGAGAGGCAGAGACATCTCGTGTTCCACTTTAAGGTTCAGGAATGATGGTATGTAACTTCAGGGGAGTAACAAGACAAAGTTACACATTTTGCATTCCTTCCTTGCCAGGAACATGGCAGACAAGGAGGTGGTTCAAGAGCTCTTCTGTCTCCGCCTTCGCTTGAAGTTTACAGTGTACATTTAGTCCAGCCCTACAGACAGTGTTGATGTGAAGTGGCCACAGATGCATGCATAAATTTAGAAACCAGTGACTTTGCTAGGTGTGCCTTTTGGTCATGCACACAAGTTAATCGCACAGCCTTCAGAATCACGTGTATAGAGCAGAAGAGACTGACCACCTTTGAGAACAAATAGCTGATCCAATGTTATGATGAAAAAGGCAAAGCAGGATGACCAAGGGAGCTGAGACCACTTGGTCTGACATCACTTCTGGACAAAACAATGGAAATGCTGGAACTTTTTGTTTGTCTGTTAAAGAATTAAAAGATAAAAATATAATTAACAGCAGCCATGACAATTTTATAGAAACAGGCCAAGTCAAACCCGATTTCATCCTTTGAAGAGATTAAAAGTTCGATCAACAACTTAGTAGACATGCACAATAAATGCTAAGTATTGCTTGACTTAGTATTGCGAGATATGCATTACAACACTGTTAGAGCAGGCACTAAATGAAGTAAGAATGAGCTGGCATTTCTATCAGCTTTGACCTTCATGGAGGGAAATCATCATCAAATGGAGACTTTCCCATGTAGGGGCTCTGAAGCAATCTGCACACAGTTTAATGCTATTCAGGGCTGCAGAGGAAGCAATCCCAGCACCCCACCACTGCAGGATGAACCACTCCAAGGATCAAGGTGTGCTGGAGAGGGAAGAGTAGGGACTTATCTTCTCTCACTCACAGCCCCTCAGCTGTCTCCCCTCAGTCCCTATCATCCTCCTTTCTCTCAGGCCCTTACCTAAGATGCTTGGGGGTCTCACTGCTCTCCATGATATTGCTGCTGCTTCACACACATTCCCAAACTGCTATAACTGCTTCTCTCCAAAGCTGCTCCAAATATTCAGGATTTGGAAAAGCTCCAAATTTTTTGTCAGAGCAGGAAGCCCAGAGTTCCTCATGGAACACGGAAATTACCCCACATTCCTCCATAAAGCAAGCCCTACACTCCAAATTATGGGTCAACACCCTCCTCAGAGGTAAACAATGAGTTTTCAAGTAGACACAGGAAAAACAAAAGGCTTGTGAGGACTTTACTATCAGAACCTACCTTACACCTAGACACTGAGCTGAGTATCAGGATCATTTTATGTGGTGAAGGAGGGGGTAAATTCAACCTAACTAGTTCAGGAAAGAATGAACAAGCCTCAACCACAGGTTGTGAATAAGCCAAATTGGAGGGGGCACAAAGTGTCTTTATATGAACAGACATATAAAGCCTCTAGACTAGAACAGTAGAAAAGCACATGACAAAATGTGCCCTTGGAGACCAGTAATTAAAGTCTCATTTTGGGTCTACATCAGTAAAAGATGAAATGCTGGCGGTGTTGTCATCAACACTAACGAAGGAGCACAAGAGCCTGGAGAGCTCATGAGGCAGAGAAAGAACCAATAGTACTGGGAATCAGAGGGATGCACACCTTGTCACGTCAAGGTGCACAGTCACTGCATTGCAAATAGTCCAGAGCTGCGACTCTGCTTGGGGGGACAGGACATGCAGCCACAGAAAGCAGAATGACAGAACTGTACACACTAAACCCCACCAACTCCTCCATTCCCAGCGAGCCATGTTCCAGTGAGAAAGCCACTTCCATTCAGCTTCTGAGAGATGTTACACTGTTTTCGTAGATGTCTGAAAGGGGAACAAAATACCTTTTTGACCGCAAGTTAGGGAGGAAAGCAAGACTTTTTCCTAGATAAGTACTTCACCCTTTAGCTGAAAAAGCCAGACAGCATTCAGAGCAGTTTACCAATGGTTAATTTTTCAGAAGTCCTTACCTCTTTTCCTGCTCAATCAATTTTAAAATCACAGGTATTGCTCATTAAAAAAAAACCTCACAAAACAAAACAAAACAAAACCAACCTTGAGTTTTCAAATAAAAACAAAGTGAGGGTTTTGTGTGGTTATGACTCAAATTACACACATTACGCCATGCTCTCAGAACCACCTTGGCTGAGAGTTGAAGCTGGTCCCCTGCCAGTACTCCAGCCCTGCGTCTGTACTGCACAATTTAGAAAGACTCCAGGATCTCTGGGAAATGCTCTGCCTGGACATCTGCCCAGCTGCTCAGACCAAAACAAAGCACTGTTTGCTGGGCCCCTGTACTTCAGCCATCTGTTTGGAAGAGGGCAGCCGCAGGTCGAAGTATTAGCCATTGCGTTTAATCCAGCTAGTGCTGTATTAGATCCCAGCGTATAGCAGTGAGAGGTAACAGATCTCCATGATTATCCAGACGCCCTTCCCCTGTGCACAGGACACAAGCCATCTAAACAAATGCATAACACTAGGATAAAACTTTACCTTGGCAAGCAGGAGAAACCTGAGGAAGTTTCACTCAAGATCAATCAGCCTTCCTGGCTGGTGACTTGCACCAGAATCAGATACTTTCTGGCTTCTCCTTGCACAAGAATGCAGAAAGGAATCTGTCCATAGCATCTATTGACGTGACTAAGATCTTTCGTTCATACTAATGATTTCATGGTTTTGTTTATCACTCTAGTCTGTCCTGTAGAGACAGATACATTGCTGGTCCTGTTTGGAAACACAGATTGCTCAACTCTAGCGATAAGGAGCACATAAAACCACCTGAAAGCCCTGATCACAAAGGAACACAGAAACCTCTGGACATATCTAGTAACAAGGATCTGGAATTGAGCTATTTTTGCAAATCCTTATCAAATACAGTTTGGCTCTGGATGATAGATTGCTGGGTTGAATAAAATGAAGAGTTCAGGCAATAACAGTACCTCACAAGACGGAGAGAGTCTTTACGGATATTCACTAAACTTCTGAGTGTCTTCACGGGCTCATGTGGAGCTGGCGTTACATAGGGAAACTGGAACAAAAAGGCAAATAATTCTCTTATTATACTATAAAAGCTAGCAGTGTGTTACCTGGCATACAATTTACTCAAATCAAGAAACATCTACGTTTAAATGTGCTCAGTACAACAGCCACAAGGAACAGTAATAGCAAATTCTATTTACAGATAAATAAAGCATGTTTCAGGGTGAAAATCCCACTCTGGCTCAGCAATAGCTGATATTGGGAGTGTGCACTCTAAGAAAGGGCATTTTCACAAGGTCTGTTTCTGCATCCTGAATTCTCAGTCTCAAAATCCTTGCTCTCACAAGCTTTTCCACTAAAAAAACCACCTCCAGTTTGAGCAGAAGAAATGCAGCTCTTTCATGTGTGTTACAGCATACAAACAGTGACTTGACTGCTAATCAGCATGCCGAAGCCCTGGATTACTGAAGGAAACTCTTTTTAGTCTGAAACAATGGGGCAAATGTTCTGGAAAAGAAAAGGAGACAGGGATAGGGGGCCTCATTCTATTCTACAGTCAAGAGACCTTCTCTCACAGATCATCCTTTAAATAAAGGATTATAATGTTCAGACTGTAATTCTCCTTACTGGTCACACAATCTCCAGCGAGAAATGCAAAAGAAACTGCTTACTGTGGGGACTGCAACCTGTACAGCTGCAAACCCGCCTGCTGGAGCTCCCATCTGCTTGGGGAACTCTGAAGCTAAAACATCCGTTCACACAACTGCCAAGTTTGGTAGGTGCTCAGACCAAAACCAGGCATGCTCCAAGTCAGAGCAATGGCACAACACAAAGGTACAGAGCAGCAGGACAGGCTTTCAGGCCAGGTTACTCTGAGTGATGCAGCAACAGTGCCACCACAGAGCCTCATTAGAGTTGGGGTCCTTCAAACACACATCTACCAGGAGTCCTGCAGCAGCACAGAGAGAGTGACTGACATGGAGCAGAAGCACCAGGGACCACCAGTACACGTTTCCTTAGAAATGAGGAATCTGCTGAACAGGCAGCTGAATGCTGCTGCAGCTGAAGTTCAGGGCAGTTCCAGGACACAGTTCTTCAGTGTTTTCCCCTCAGGCCACTGAAATGCATTATTGGTGGGGCAAGAACCAGAGTCCGAGGGAAAATGTGCTGTTTCCTGACCAACATGAGGACACCACAGAAGAACCCGTGCCACAGCCACAGGCAGCAGAGAATTCACGGGGCACCAGCAACTACTTTCCTTGCACCCTGCTTGGTACTGTGGCTGTTAGCACTGCTCTACACGGCACAGTCAAGACCTCAGTTACTTCCAAGTGAGAACTTGGTCCACTTCCAGAAAGCAGTTTTGCTGCACTGTGTTCAAGTGTTTTTTTTCCTTGAAGATTAATCAGAGCTGCCAAAGGGCATTAACTTTACATAGGCAAACTATATACCATGACAGCCTCTCTCTCTTAAACCTATTTGGCAAATGTCCCACTGTGTTAACAGCATTCTCACCCACTCCCCCCTGAAGAAATTATGAAATTCAGTGCCGGGATGTCTGCAAGGAAACCCAGGCTGAGACATGAAGACAATTCAGCTCTGCAAGGCTAGTCCCTACAGCCGTAGGCACATGGGATATTTAGCTCACAGCTGTGCCTTCTACTTTTGTGGGAGCACTGTGCAGCTGCTAATCACAGAGCAAAGGAGAAGTGGTCAGCTTTTAACCACTACCCTTCATGGGCCCTGTGCACAGACATGGCGTAGGGCATGTGGTGAGCATCCCCATGCCTGCATAGCACTGTCACAGCCAGAATAATTCCCACGTAAAGTCCCTCCTTCCTAATTCTATTGTTCATCTGCACTTTATGCTTGAACAGGGGCAATCCAGGTTCTCACTTGTCCTCCCCTGCAGAGTCCTGTTAACTAACTGGTGCTAAAAATACTGATGGCACCACCCAAGGGCAACTTGGAAAGCAGACATGCTTGCCACCAGTCCAAATGCAAACACTGCGTCATCTTGCCTCAGTTTCCTCCATCTGTAAAACAGGGGTGATACTGAGCTGCCTTCTTCTGAGCACTACAAGCATGAATTAGCTAATAGTCAGAGTTTTTCTGAAGATGAAAACTATTACATTAATTTTTCATTTTCATGTTTTGAAGCTGCAGAAACAACTAGGAAAGTAGCTGGCAAAGCAAGCAGCTCTTTTCCCTTTCCTCTCCAGCACTTTGAAAACATCTCCACATGGCTCCTACTCTGTCACCTTTTGGTTCTTTTTAAGCAGTTCTGAGATGCAAGAGAAATCCAACTATCTGTCCCTCACAACGGTGCTATTTCCTCTCCACCGCAACAGAACAAGCAAATCACCCAAGCAGGTAGCTTTTCACAGTCTCATAAGATACCTGTGAGCCCAGAAATACCTCCACATTCCAACGGGGAAAACTAAAGGAGAGACTTTCTGAGCAGCTCACCTAGGCTACAAACCAAACAAAAATCACCAGAGATCAAGATCTGCCTTAACACTGCCCTACACCCAGTGGGCCACCTGTTTACCCAGAGAAGAGCACGCATTGAACACTGGCTGGGATCCATCCAACACAACCTGAAGCCTTGCGAAATTCAGGTCCTCAGAATGAATCTGCTTCCCAGCCTTCTCCTCTCTGCAGCATGTTTTACACTTGCTCAGGCAGACAATCAGAATCAGTCCCAAAATCTGTGCTCTCGAGTCCCTGCCCTTCTTCCCCCACTACTTCCTTCTGTGGAAATAAGTGTAGAGGGTGAATACTGCTTCTTAGAAAAACTCCACTTGCATCTAAACAGCTATGGCAGCTGGCAAGCTGGGTCATGGGGCGGGGGAACGTTCTTGCACCTCAGACTGGAGTGACACTCCTCAAGCGGCGACGCTCTCTTAGGTCTGTGCTATCTTCCTCTCCAGGCCTTACACAAGATTTTTCAAAACAGGCAGAGAACAAAAAGATAAAATAGACAGCATATAGGAACTTGCCTGAACAGGTCTGTTTCCAAGGAAGTTTAGATCCATGTTCTCGCCAAAAAGGTAGCCCTCAGGGTGAGGGGTGTCAAACTTCTCGCCTCCCATAAAGAAGTGACTTGCAAAGTAGTTTCCTAGGGAAAAAAAAAACAAACACAAAGAAATTAAAAAAACAACCCAAACCCTAAATGAGTGCTTTCCAGAGAACAGGTGGTACATGCAGTTTTTAATTCATGAGTATAAAAGAGCACAAGACAGAAAATACTTGCTAGTTCACTCCTTCACAGTATTACTAATGGCCACTACCAACAGTAGAAAAAGGGGGGGAAATAAAAATCAAACGTAACAACCCTAGAATAAATCATTACAGTGGAAATCATTCCATTTTAACTTGTTTTCCAGATAAGGGACAGGGAGAAGTAAGATTCAGCTCTTTCCAATATTGCTCAATTCTGATGAATTTGTCCTCTTTTCTCTACCTTCCAGTGTGAAATCCAGTCCCACAAACACTATCAACCTGCTCAGAGAAGGATGAGGCTTCCTCCCATAACAAAGTCCTGCACAGCCAGAGGGGCACCTGTTGAGCAAAGTTTGCCCTTGCTTTCCCTCTTTCACTCCCATGTCCCAGGGCAAGAATCACACAAAACCTTTACTGTGAGTGCCAGAGACTATACACCTCGATGCCAAATGTAACTAATAACACAGACTTCTATATGCAGAAACATGGATGTCTGGAAGAGATAAGCCCTGAGACTGACTAAACTGAGCTTCAGCTCTGAAAGCTTCACCACAGGTTTGTTTCATTCATGTTTAAGGCAATGCACTATAGTGCAGATTTCAGGAGCTGAGGCGTGTGCAAGGTCACTGGGATTCTGGAGCACTGGATTAACTGCAAAGCCAACCGAATCAACACAGATGTATGAGAGCATCACTGATGCTGCTTCCTCCTAGAAAGACTTCAGGAAAATACTCTCAGATATGAACTTCACCGAGTCACAATTTCAGAGAAGTAGCAGGAGAGAACTAAAACAAAAGGCTCCACGCAAGCCATTTCCCTTGAAATGTTGGAGTGGGGTTTTTTCATGCGTGTGATGAAACGACTGAGCCAAACGTACATTTGCTTCCCTAGGTGCAATGCATAGACAGCATAAAATTTGTTTTAAAACAAGTCACTACAGAAGTAGTAACTAACCATCTGAATGGTTATGGAGGCATTAGGGAAGGATTTGCAGTCCCTCTAGTTAGGAGAAAGTATGATTTACTTTGAAACGGAAGGGCTTTCATTAATGGCTCTGTTTTTTCCATTAAGGCTTTTTTCTTTATGCTTCAAGAAAGGCTCTTCTTACCCTGCACAGATGGTAGCGCTTTAAGACAATGGCAGCGCTCTGCTACTACTGAGCTCAGCTTACAAGCATCCAGATGTTTATTTTACAGAAACACGTCCTTCTTTCCACATACAACAATCAACTTCAGCACAGGTCCAGGATCTACCTAGAAGCTGTCCTACAGAATCAGCATAACAAAATGTAGGTGGTCCGAACGATGGGCAACCTTTTTCCACTCATCCCAGAAGCAGCAAATTAGAAAGCTAATCTGCATATAATCTCCAAGCACAGCTAGCTTGATACAGCCTCTCCAGCAGAGATACACTGCGGTGGTTTGTGAAGGTTCAGAAAAGCACGATGAACACTGGGGTTTAGGAATAAATTTTGCTTTTTACATGGGTCAAGTAGGATTGTGTTTTGGAGCATTTTATCTGATTAACTGTAAAGACAATGCAGGATGTTGCTTGTTGATTTTCTAGGATCAGAGGTAGACAGCTCCCTCGTATCCCATGAATGAGACATCCTGGGGCTCAACTCACCTCAGTAAGCCCATATGCCACTAATTCAGAGCAGAAGTCCTGCATACCACTTGCAGAGGACACAGAGGTCCACTGGGCAAGGACTGCTCGCCACCACTGAAAACCCACGCTCACAGGGAGCCAGCTGCCCAGGAGAGCATCACCAGGCAGCCTCTCCAGCACCTTGGGATGAAAATGCCCCTCCGTACAACTGGAAAGACACCGAGATGTACAACTAGAATGTTCAAGGCATCTGCCACACCGTCTTTGCTTCCCTAAGACCTTTTGAGATCCCTAACAAACTGCTGGGATTTCTCACAAATACACACTACTCCCCACAACACAGCAGCACCTAACTGGAAACCACAGCTTCAATTCCACACTCAGGCTGAAGGCTCCTTTCATCTTCCTGCTAAGTCAACTTCCACAACATGAAGTTTTTTCCCCTAGAGGTGCTTTCTTCATGAGCAAACAAGAAACACAGTCAGCGCCAGTCACAAAGAGCATGAGAAAAGTCACTTTGAGGAGCTCAGAGGGGAACACGCTGGCACACAGAACACCTCAAAGCTCTGCCAGCGCTGCGACGGATACAAAAGCTGCCAGGTACACAAGGTCTCAATAGCAAAACTAACAAACAAGGACGGCAGCAAACTATCTTCACAAATTTATAACACCATTTTTAGCAGCTAAAAAAAAAAGATGTCCTACTGCAAGCTTTCAGACACCAGTTGCCACAACACCACATTAAGTTCAGAGCTCTCAAGGTAAGACCAAAGTTGCATAATTGCTCTCAACCACTGTCACAAGCAACTTGGACTTTGCCCAAGTTGGAGATAAAAATGCTTTAAGAAAACACTTCTGTAAATATCACACCAAGGACTAAAAGAATAGAGAAACTTCAAGAAGGAAAAAACAAGGTGTCCTCTTTTCTGGTCACCATGACATCCACACATCTAGCACAAGACTGACAGAGGTTCTAATTTCTAAAAGGCTTGTATATATTTTCTATGCATTAAAATCCTGCTGCAGTTCCACTTCTATTTCCAACTACATCACAAAGACAGCTTTAGGCTTTTAGTCAGACTGCCATGCCTCTTGAACCCTGTTTCTACACATCTCTTAGCCTACAATACAACCTTGACCTACCTTAGGCAGGTGTTGCAAGGCCAGCTTTACACAGAGCTCTGCAGCTATGGACACAAGGGGGATGCTGAGCACCATCCTCTTTGGCAGGAAAAAAAAGCAAAATAATCTTTGGATTAACCCTCCACAGAACTGCTACAAGCAGAAATCCTCTAGGAAAATGCAATGATACACTTAAAAGGAAAGAATCATACACAAATAAACAAGGACAGAATATGAAAAAATGTCAGAGCAAAGAAAAACTGCGGCTTTACTTGCCCAGAGTAAATCAGCACAGAACACAGGAAAGCATTAGACAAAAGAGAACACAAATGGGTGACACTACTAAGGCAGGTGAAGTACAATCAGTAGACGTAAGATTATTGTGGTGGAAAGCTTTCCAGTGGCTGGGAAAATGCCACTGGGTCAGCCAGAATGGCCAAGTCTGACTCGTTACTGTGTCCCAGGCAAAACCAAACTGGAACCCAAGGCTCCTCCAAGGCTTCAAATGGCACCAAACTGCTTCACATTTAGTTCAACATGGTGGTGGGGTTTTATTATCATAAATGCACCAGCATTAAGTCCCACACTGCTTCATAAATCATCATTCCTTCTCTCTAATCCTAACTCAGCATCCTAATCCCATGGCCATGCAAACCCAGCACACAGACGCGACACATGAGTGACACGGTGGCAGTGAACACGCCACCTACAACAGCCAGGACCAAAGAGCTGACAGCGCAACAGTAGCCCCATCAAAACAAGGGCTCTATAGTACAATGTTCACTAACAGAAAGTAATTACATGTCCATTTAGGTTTCTCACCATTATCAGAATTAGCAGTGAAGTGACAGAAATTGAGTCCTTTTTAATCACTCAGCCAGACACTCACCACCACAGCATGCCAAGACACAGCCTCAGCCAGCACTGCGGCTGGACAAGGCCATCTCACCTTCCTCATCACCCATCCCTCTTGGGCCACCAAAAGCAGTCACACGGTAAACAGGAACATGGCTCCGAGCTGGGTTAAATACAATGCAGCCACAAACAAGTAACAAAAGCAACTGCTTTTGACCCACGAGTCCTCCAGTCTGGGGCTTGTGTGTAGCTGGGGAGAAGGCAAGAAGGGAATGCACCAGTCAAGGGCAGGTGGTGGTGACCATCACCAGCAGGGTTGGGCTGAACCCCCTACAGAACCACAGCAAAAAAAAGAGACAACTCCTCCACTGTGCTTCACTGGGCAGGTGAGGAATGAGAGCTACTTGTGAATAAAGGAACGTGTTCCTGTCTCACTATTGTCTTGGTACACACGGCTCAGGAGCTAAGAACAAGGTGGTGGACTGGGTACAACTCTGGGTACTATTTAAAACTGCTCTTTCTTTGATTAAAGCATCATTCCCAAGCAATGAAGCGAAAAAAGAGGAGTAATCTACATCTCTTTTTTCCTCCCAAATATAGCCAGGGTCTGCAATTCTCTCTCAAGAGCCTACTCCAGAAGAGAAAAGCCATCTCAAGGGCACATGCTCTCTGCCCTGCTCCACACTGCAGATGAGCTCACTGGAACAAGAGACGAGCTGACGAAGGAGCTGCGGAAAACACTGGTGCATTGCTCGCTGGTTGCTAAAGCAATAGAGGCATCATGAGACTGCATGCAAGAACACGGATCGTTTTACGGCTTTTCATGCACAGAAGCACAGTGAAGATCTTGACTGTTTCTTGTGATTACCCATTTTTAGCCCATTTCATGGAGGCATTAATTCTTCTTTACAAACTGGGCCCTTCTCCAACCCCCTTCCAACTGGTGAGGCATCTGCAATGCCAGCACAGTCTCCATAAAGCAAGAAAGGTTAAAAGGTACCAGTGAAGAATGGACTCAGGTGTTATCTTACAGCATTTCAGCAGCCTCATCCCCGCAGCTGCAGGAGGAAAAACATAGATGATCCATATCCTGAGCCCTGGAGGAATAAGCAGGGCATTTTCAGAGAATTTTTAACTAACAAACTGCATACTGCTTGCAAAAAAAGCTGTTCAGCAAACCGTGAATGCCTCATTAAGGACACTGGCTCATAAAGACCAAGGTGGATTCCACAACAATCTGCTCAATCCCCCATGGAGCACGTGACAGATCCAGCAATATCCACAGCAAAAGTGAATAAACGAGAACCAAATATTCACAGCTGCATTTGACTCAATAAGGTGCTGTCACTTGGTATGACCTGGTAAAGTAACTGTGTTCCTTTCCACAGGAAGACTGATACACTGCACAAATTACAGTCAGGATCCCTCTATTTTGTGTTTATTTCCTCACACAACACTGCCTTCTTGTGAGTTGGTATATTTGCTCCAGAACACAAACCCGCATCCTTCAAACTGATGCTGAGCATGGAGGGCAGCTGACCACAGCCACCCACAGAAAGTCAAGACTTGCTTAAACCAGAAACTCAGAGGGAAAGAATGCAAAAAGTGAGGGACAGCCCTTGGTGTTGCATGAGATTCCAGCAGATGGGTAACCTCGGGTAACACCCTCTCACTGCACATCCAGCCTTTCAAGGGTAATCTCTGAGCAGCCAGGAGTCTGCCTATGCACACATTCAAACCCCTAATACAGCCGATGGAAGCTGGATTCTTCCAGTCAGGCAGCCAGTACAGTGAGCAGTACAGGGCTCACAGCGACAAGTTAGAAATAATTAGCGACCATTTAGCGCAAGAACTTCTTCTACTACTGCCAGCTTCTTTCCTGAAATCCAACATAACCACACACACTCCCTACCAGCTGCCTTCTCTCCTCACTGCCAGGTTTTGTACCAGTCACAGTCAACCTCTCCAGCCCCAGGTCAAACACATGTAGAACTGTAGGACCAGAAGGGACAGTGTCCTTCTGAATAGGCTCCATGTGAAGAAAGGCAGGGGCTGCCATCCAAACAGCCCTTACTGTTCTGGTGTTTAGTAACCCTCCTTGAATCTCCAGCTTAGAAGCGTTCATAACCTCTTCTTCCACCTAGAATGATCTTGAGCTTGAACAGCTCTCCTCACTTCCCAAAGTTAGGAGGATTCTTGTTCGGTAAAACTCAAGAAGGTGAAAATAAAGGTCTAGCCTAAGGTTGGTAAGCTTTCAGGAAAAGCACAAGCAAGTGCAACACAAAATTTATTCAAGCGTGTAATTGCATTCGATACTTTTTAAGGAAATATCAATATTTCCCTTCAATCAGCTGCTTGAAAGCATTAGCTGTTCAGTTTTACAAGGGAGGTACCATGCGTGGAATGCTCTCTGGCTGCATCAAAGTCAACCCCTTCCACGCGAACATGCATGTGAACATACAAACCCAATCTCAGGTGTGTGATGAAGTTACCTTGGCAAGCACATCGGCTAAAACTCAACACACTTAAAAATTCTAGTCTGGGTAATTACAACAGTACAGAAACAACAGGATGATTTGAAAGAAGTGGTTTAATGTTCATTGCATATGGTAGTTATAATTAATCCCACTCCTTATTTAAAATCCTGTCTAAGTGCCAACAGAAATCAGGTGCGACCCGATTTTCCCACTGGGAAAGCCCACCCAGACACCCAAGGGACACACAGAGTCCGACTGTAACTTAGCAGTGCCATTTGTCTTTCCTAGCAGCCCAAGAAATTAGTCCTCATCTCCCAAAAAAAATAAAAACAAACTAAAAAAAAACGTGAGCCAGGACAGCTGAAGAATTTTTCTGGGATGGTTTCCCCCCTACCATCTCCACCACACCACCATTCCGGCTGAAGGCCAATCCACAAGACAAGGTGTGATGATGGCACAACCCTGTGTGAGAAGAACTTGCACCCTCTCCAAACAAAACAGGGGGACCCGGCTCCCTCCATCACACAGCCCTGAGAACGTCACAGCCAGCAAGTCATCAGACACACACAGAACTTGAGCCTCTGAACAAAAGGGCTGTGCTGATCCTGTACCCGAGTGACGAAACCTAAACTGCTGCTCTGCAAACTCTTCACACTGCCTGGAAAAGCCCCAGCAGAACAGAAACTGAGAAAAAAAATTGTAAATGAATGGATACTGTAGGAGAAAACAACACCAGAATTTCCCTGATACTTGTTTTTGTGAGAATAAATAAAACTCTTTGAACAAGTTAAACCAGGCCAATCTCAAAAGCCTACGACGAGGTGACTCACGGGCACATCCCAACTTCACAAAAGTGGCACTGCTGATGATTCTCCAAGTTTTCAGAATGTCAGCCTTTAGAAAATAAACACGCATGTAGGCCATGTCAGTCTAACAGTTCCTAGGTGAGAACCACTACCATTTTAAGGAGCTAAAGAAGGTTGTCATGTGGGCATTTTTCCATCCCATATTCCACCAGGTCTGATTTTCCTTCCCAGTCCCCATCGAACTCCATCATCACCTCCTCTTTACCAGCAGGAGATGCCCCACTTGCCGCAGACCGACGAATTGCTGCAGTCACATTTCCAAAGTAGAGGAGCGAAGCCCTGCTCGCCTACCATGGCCCACCAGGACCAAAGGGCAGCAACTGGGATGGGTAGCCACAGACACTGGAGGCTGCTTCAGCATTAGATTTGGGCACAAGGCCCTGCTGAGTCCTCACACCTCATCCAAACGGGGCACCGAGACAGCCTCATACCACAGGTTTAGCCCAAAAAGATACATCCACCAGCTCTCCACACCAGCGAGGCCCGAAGCTGGGCGGCCAGGGCCCCGAGCAGAGCCAGAGCCAGCCCCGGGTCCCGCTCGGCCCCGGCCAGTGACAGGCACTCCCGCAGCCCCTTCCCCTGGGGACCTCGCAGCCCAGCCACCCCGGGACCGCCCCCCGCTGCGCCTGTCCCCCTCGCGGCGACTAGGGGAGCACA
>NW_010206066.1:0-860 GCF_000695765.1 Mesitornis unicolor
ATATCTGGGAAAATTTGGAAAATTTGGGGAAATGGGGGAAAATCTGGGGGAATTTGGGGGGAAATCTGGGGGGAAATGTGGGGAAATTTGGGGGAAAATCTGGGGGGAAATCTGGGGGAAAATCTGGGGGTAATTTGGGAAATTGGGGGAAAATCTGGGGGCAATTTGGGAAATTGGGGAAAATCTGGGGGAAATTTGGGGGAAAAATCCAGGAAATTTGGGGGAAAAATCCAGGAAATTTGGGGGAGAAATCCAGGAAATTTGGGGGAAAAATCCAGGAAATTTGGGGGAAAAATTTGGGGGAAAAATCCAGGAAATTTGGGGGAAAATTTGGGAAAATCTGGGGAAATTGGAGGGGAATTCAGGGGAATTTGGGGGAAAATTGCGAGAAATTGGGGAAAAAAGGTGGGGGAAAAATCGAGGAAATTTGGGGGAAAATTTGGGAAAATCTGGGGAAATGGGAGGGGAATTCAGGGGAATTTGGGGGAAAATTGCGAGAAATTGGGGAAAAATTGCGAGAAATTTGGGGGAACTTGGAAAATTTAGGGAAAACTCTCAGGAAAATGGGAAAAATTGGGGGGAACTCGGGAAAATTGGGAAATTGAGGGGGAAATTGAGGGGAAAATTGAAAAATTTGGGGAAAAAATCTGGGGGCGTGGCCACACCAAGGCCCCTCCCCCGTTAATTTTGGGGTCCCCCCCCACCCTGAACCCCCAGTGTAGGAAGAAAAGGGGGGGTTGGGGTCACCCCCATTTTTTTGGGGGGGTCCTGGGGGTTTTGGGACCCCCCCAAGTGGCTCCTGGGGGAGGGGAGAAACTTGGGGGCCCCCCCCAAAAAGCGCCTGGTTTGGGGGTCCCCCA
>NW_010206067.1:0-2114 GCF_000695765.1 Mesitornis unicolor
GGCCGAGCGCAGCCGGGCGGAGCCGGGGCGAGGAGGGACGAAGCCGCCTCCGCCCCAGGCAGCTTCGTTCCTTCTTGTCTGTGGGGCTCCACTATGTGTTGTGGGGCTGTCATGTGTTTTGGTTTTTTGTTTTTGGTGTCTTTTGGGGTTTGTTTTGTTTGGGTTTGGTTTTTTTCTGTACCCAAAAGTGTCTGGGTTGACACAGTGAGCTGGTTTCACTGGGGCTGATAGTGTCCTGGTGGGTGCACCAGGGCTGCCCCAGCTAGGGGCTGCAGGGGCTGCACAAGGGGTCATCCTCCCACAGGTGACCCACGCCATCCTACTCAGCCCCACAGTGACATGGTTGAAGGCAGTGTGTTGCCAAGCAATGTAATGGGGAGCCCGGCTGGAGCCTCACTCGCCAGGATGCTCCCTGAATTAAGGGGGGTTTGGTGACAGGGTGTGGACAGGCTGCACTGGCCTGAATTCTGCTGCGGATCCTCATCACTGCTGTTAGGTCACCCATAGAGGGGCTGTGGAGGGATCAGAGTGCGTCTTTTACACTTCTGTGCTGTCAAGAAGCCATCCCATTCCTATATTTGTATAGATGGTCTTCAGTAACATCATAAACTGTGAAACAACACATATCCCTGTGCAGCAGCAGCAGGAAGCCCAGAGAGGAGGCCATCTTGCGTGGCTGCAAGAGTCCTGTAGAGGAGGCCATCTTGTGTGGCAGCAGGAGGATGGTACAGGAGGCCATCTTGTGGCTGCGTGACACAGGGGAGAGGGACAAGTGACACATGGCACTGTAGCACCAGTTTACATGCTCAGGGCTTGGGGGGTGCGAGTTCTGCACCTCACTACAAGAGCAGATTCTGTGTGGAAATAAATATACAGCCACGCTCTAGTAATGTCTGCAAGTCACACTTGAATGCAGTGAAATGACGTACAGCAGCAAGGCATGTAAAAGCCATCTTCCCATCCTGTAGGGAGCAGAGTGCTGCCAGATCTGCAGCAGGTGAGAATGCAGTGCTGACACACGGAGGCCCTTGGCCTTCAGCAAATCTCCAAGCCTGTGCAAAGTTTGGAAAGGAGATTACACTTCTGGTTTGTATTTACATAGAAATGTCGTCATCTGATACTTGCTTGATCTGTTGCTCACTCCATTTTTTAATAGCATTCTGCATATGTCTGACACAAGGCTAGAGGTTACTGCGCTTCTTTATAATTCTGGTATATGACTGACTGCCCAAGTTGTTCAGTGCAGAGTCCAGGAAATCAGGGAAAATAGGACACAAAGGAGGACATTCCTCACAACAAGCTAAAGTATACATTATGTTAAGAAACATATACTTCCAATACCTCTTTGCTGGCCGTTTGGGAACAAATGGCCACTGTGGTGGTATGCACAGCGATGCAAAGGCCTTAGGAGCCTCTCCTCCTCTCCTTCTTGAACCAAGGGAAGTTGCGGGGGGGGGATTCTTGGGCAAGTTTTGCCATAGTATTCCAGGAAATTTTAGGCTGTTGCAGCTTGTCAACTACTGGGATATTTTGAGCTGAACAGTGGAGTGAAAAAGCAGGGCTAAAGATAGAGAAAAAGCTGGGAAATACAGAATAGAAAGTTTGAAAGGAGCTGCACATACTTGATAATGAGTGGCCATTTTGACAGTTTTGCAGTGTTTTTGACCTGCCACGCTCCTGGTTTTGTATCATGTGTAGATGTACTGGGAACCTTCCCCCCCGCCCGCCCCCATTTCATCTTTTAGTATCTTTGGATTTTCAATTCTGCTTAATGCTTAGAGGAACCCAAAATCTCATAAAGAAATTTAATTTAATTAAGGTGAGAATTTGTCTCTACTTCCTGAGGCCAGAAGTTAAAAGACACTTGAAATATTTTTTTCCCAAACTTTGCTTTGCAGTTCCAAATTTTTGTCTGTTTTAGTAGTTGGTTTGGAGCAGGAGCTCAATGTGTCCATTCCATAATTTTGCGATGATTGCATTCGCCCTAATTTTCAACGTGATCTGGCAGATTAAGTCTTCTTACTCTAATCTCTTTTGTTCAATTAACAAAGTCCTAAAACAAGTCACATGGGAAGCTTCAAAGAATCCACTCCACAGATCCAGGCTAACCTGCT
>NW_010206067.1:2145-6795 GCF_000695765.1 Mesitornis unicolor
CACTAGTGGCATTTCTTACCTGTACACGTAAAGTGAGGTACATGGTAGAGGTATGCGGTGGAGCTAACTTGCTGTTTGGCCTTCTGTCCGTGGCAGAAGCCACTGCACCGGGTCCCTTTAGCTAGGAAAGAAGTAACTTGTCACAAAATCACACTTTCTTTCACTCAAGTGCACTCCTGTATTTTAAGAAAAAGACAGACTGAAGTAACTGCTTGTTCAGGTTTGACAGTGACTGCTGTGAAGGACTTTGGGGAGTGGAACTTGGAAGCGGGAGCACTGGTGCTTGCAGATGGAGGCCTTTGTTGCATTGATGAGTTCAACAGCATCAAAGAACATGACAGAACCAGTATCCATGAAGCAATGGAGCAACAAAGCATCAGTGTTGCGAAGGCAGGGTAAGTGGCATGTTAACATATGCGATAAAACAGGATAAGATGTTTCTCTTGAACTTACACGTTGGAGGGATGTTTGTCATGCTTATTAAATATAACTGCTTTCTTCGTTGTACTTAAATAGTTCTGATCTCAGCAGTCTTCTTAAACTGGACGAGTCTGCATTTCAAGGGACAATTACACTGGACCAGAGGTTGCAACTGATCTGAATAAATGCATACCCTCTTCACCGTGGGGTTTTCAATCTTCCACTGTAGGCCAGGGCGCTCTCCTGAGAAGACTTTGTGTACCTTTCCTTGTCCTTTGGTGTGAGTGGTCATAGTAATCATGTGTGAAATGAGGAGCTTTGTGAATTTTTTATCAGAACTCAGAAAGCGGGACTTCATTTCTCCAAAATCCAGTAATGCTGCATGGTAACAAAATAGGACCAAGAGATTTCCAGGCTGCTCAATTTCATGTGTTGGGCACAGCATAAATATGAACATAAACATGAAGTAATGTCACTCTCACCTGGAAGATTACTGGCCTTTCCAGTAATGCAGCTGGGGTCAAATATTTGTAATCAACATGATCTTACCTCCTTAGTAAGAAAGTGACATATTTTAGCCAGGTTCCTTGTTGCAGCTGGTAGCATTTTGTAGACCCCCAAACCCCGTCTGCTACTTTGCACATACAGCCTCAGTTGGTCGCTTTTAAGGATTACATATAATGAGGATTTTTTGGGTGGTAACTTAGTACAACTAAGTTAAGCACTTTGCTAATTTAAGGTCTTTTGGTGCATGGGAGACAAGGTTTTTTTCCATTGGGTATAAGCAAACAGACCTGTGGTCCTTCCTCTCAGTTACAGAGGAACTTTGGACATGAGGCAGGAGTTAGGAGCTGACTAGAAATAGCTCAGTGACAAATCAAAGTTAGAATGCTGCTGCTGCTGCCTTAACTGAAAGGATTACATTTGGACTACTAGAATAAAAATCATCTTTCCTCACATCTAGAGACACATGCCAGGATAGCATAGTTAAGAGAGGAAAGTGGCTATTTCCCTGAAGAAGCAGTTAATAGGGCTGCCATCACTGTTTGGCTGGGGTCATAATCATATTCATGACATGTTTACACACAGGAATAAAACATACATTTATATTGCATTTTATTTTGCTTTCTTAAAATGTGAATTAAGCTAAAATTTTACTTTCCATCATAAAAAGGTGTTTCTGTATTGTATAAATCAGCAAAGTGATATTTATTTCTGAGAAGTTAGGTTGGTTTTCACCATTTAAGGCCCTAGCTGTGTAGAGATTACTCATGGCAATATTGCTTAGTTACTTTTGGTATCCTGATCGCTGTCTGTCTAGTTGATATTCTCTGAGAAATGCTGTATATATAATATATATTGATGCAAAAAATGTGTCTATTGTTTGGCTCTTACTGTCTTTCAAGGTAAGATGTGCTCGTCATAACACAAAAATGTGGTAATTTTTAACACTTTGGAATAATTTCCCCTACCCAATTTAATTCAGCCATAATGTTCACTGTACTTTTGTTCCAGCTTGGTGTGCAAACTTAATACAAGGACAACTATCCTGGCAGCAACAAACCCAAAAGGCCACTATGACCCTAATGAGTCGGTCACTGTCAACATCGCTCTCGGCAGTCCCCTCTTGAGCAGATTTGACTTGGTCTTAGTACTGTTAGATACAAAGAATGAGGAATGGGACCGCATCATTTCATCCTTCATCTTGCAAAATAAAGGTAAGAGTAGTCTTTTTGAGTTATAAGGTGGTTAATGGTTTGGTTTTGGTGGTGGTGGTTTGGTGCTTGATTTTATTTTTTTTAGTTTCCTGAGCTTTCAGTTCAGTTTGTTCTTCTTGAATCTTTGGTATTAATCAGTGTTTTTATTTTTGCTATGGTAGTTTCCTGTGGTATGGAGGTTTTTCAAGGAGGAGTAAGACAGAGATCACTAATTAATTAACAGGGGTTAGCTGAGAACACTATACTCTTACTCTGTGGTCCTTTACTAGAGATTTCGGGCAGACTGCTCAGTAAGTGGATAGTTTCCATCTTGCACCTTTACACTGGTGGATATGCAGGTCCTACACACCATGCGGTTGTACGTGCTGTTAATGGGAAACTTAATTCGGACAGAACAAACGCGAGCTGCGTGTGCCGCAGGGCTCAAAGAGCGCTCGATAGCGTTCCCTATGTGCAGCTCTGTGCTCCAGAACTGGGGAAAGCAGAGTGATTTCATTTTAACCAGCTGCTTCTGCATCCACTTCAGGAACATGGCGTTGATCCCCATTAGGGAAGAATTGGTCAGAGGCAACTTCTCCAGCGAGCTTCCTTCCCTTCCCAAATTGTTTACCTGCCAAAAATGTTCAGAATATTGCAGGTGGCTTTTGGCTCCTACCAAGTAGGTAAAATGGCCAGCGGAAGTACCTATGTTCATGCAGCATTTTACATTTGAAGGAATGCTAGAGCGCTTAGTACTGACTGTACGTCTGGTGGGTGGTGAGTCTGACAGCAGTGCCGTTGAAATTACTGGAGGCTTTGCTATGGATTTTGCTAGAAGAGGGATTGGATGGTGTGTGAGGTCCCACACCGGAATTTGACCAAGTCCTTGAGGAGTTATGTACAGACAGCACGGCATGCCCCAAAAATGCAGCACTGTCTTTTATAGTCTCCTGTCTGTTTAACAGGAATTCCTAGGGAAAAGCTTGATGTCTGTTGGTACAGAATTACTGACCACGCAGTTCTTACACAGGTTGCCCAAGCAAATCAAAAAAGCTTTGGAGCATGGAAAAGATGAAAACCTACTTCTGCCTTATAAAAAGTATACAGCCAAAGTTGTCTGATGAGAGCAACCTGATCCTTGTACGCTACTATCAAATGCAGCGTCAGAGCGACTGCAGAAATGCTGCCCGAACTACCATTCGCTTATTGGAGAGTTTGATACGCCTTGCAGAAGGTAAGGCCAATTTTATTTTTAGGCTAACAATTAACCTTTATAAGATGAATAGATCAGGAGTATAATTATAGCCAGAAAGCACAGAGGCAGCTTTGCCATAGAGCTAGAGATAGGTGATTCTTGTGTTGTTTCATCTTTCTAATCTAAAGAGAACTGGAGTTGGTGATTTTGAAAGTGGGAAAGGGTGTTATATTGAGATTCTCAAAATCGGTTTTAATTTTGCTGTTCTCACACCCATAATGAAAACTAAAACCACTAGAAGAAAACACATTCGAGAGAAAAATCTCAGAAGTAACGTGTCTTTATGAAAAGCAATCTCAGGATTTATTTTCCTTTATTTGAGTCCTGGGTTGCCATCCTACTCAGCATGAAGAGAGGCGTCGAGTGTTTGCTTCTGTCCTGAAATTAATGTAACATTATCCCCCCACATTTTTGTTTCCCTAAATATCAATATTCAAGTCTGTATTTTGCAATATGACTTCAGCGTTTCCAACTCCAGAGTTCAAACTGTATTTCATGTATGAGAACAAAGCCAAAGGAAGCAGTCGGTCTCTGTCTTAACATGATTTTGTTTTATAAAATGGCATGTCAAGTATTTTCAGGATGAATTTAAAAGAATGTACTGTATTTTTGTATAACAATAATAAATGGTCTGTAAGCTTTTATATGCCAGTCAGCAATGCAGTGCTTCCTGCATCAGATATTTATATTTTGTTCTTCATTTTGGGAAAAAAAATATTTAAATGAAAGACATTCTTAACTTTTAGGGATTCACGTTATTTTCACATTCCGTGTTTCTTCCATTCTTAGGCATTCGCATGGTTGGGGCTTTTAGTAGCATTTTGCTCTTTCAAAGTATTATATAGGTGGTATTAATTAATCTGCCTTTCTCTTGCTGAATAAGAACTGTGTTTCCACAGCCAATCAGGAAGAGAGCTCCATGTGGTAAATTAGTTGCATTATGTCCATTTACAAAAATTAGCTTTGTTTTGCTGACTTAAGAAAGGGAAGAAAAATTCAAGCTTGCGTAGAGAAAAGCATTTTAAATAATACTAAATTGTGACACAGACTAGTTAGAGGAAATCAGATCTCTTGACCTGTGATGAGAATTAGCCTTATTTTTTTTTACTTTATGGTGATGACACATACCTATAGAGATAGGGATGTTTCATATCCCACTCTTTGTTGTGATATCCAGCACCTGACATTCTTAAACCCTAGCATTTTGAGCATCTTCATTTGAACTGTCACTGTAATCTGGAAGTCACATTACATTCTTTAATTGTAAAACTAAGCCTT
>NW_010206067.1:6826-10611 GCF_000695765.1 Mesitornis unicolor
CTGCTGAAATCGACAACTAAAATCCAAAGGTTTCTTTGTGTTTAAGTTAGGCCCACATACAAGTCTTTGAAGAGGTGAAGAAATCTGAAGAAATACCCTGTCCCTTCATGTAGAAAAACATTGCTTTCTGACTTTGGTGGTGCTTGCCTTCAATGCCCATTTCTTTTTGCTAGCTCATGCCCGGTTGATGTTCAGGGATACCGTGACTTTGGAAGATGCTGTAACCGTGGTGTCGGTGATGGAATCTTCTATGCAGGTAAGGTTTGTGCAGATGCTGCCATTGCTGCAATACCACAGTCAAGGGATTCAGTTTGTAAAAAAAATGTGCCAGCTGCCTTCATCTGTTTGGAGAGGGTGTCATGGAAAGTAGGTCGAGACCTTGATAGGTAATTTTTAGTCCATCTTGATTATTAAAGTTCTTAAACCAAGATAATACTGAAAAATCTGGATTGGTGATAAAGGCCTGGTACCTTTTTTTAATAGACTTTGCAGTCTAAGTGAAGTTTTGGCATACTGTTGACTTTTGGTGATCTACATTTTAAAGACCTCTTGAGCCAGAAGTTGTGTCTATATCGCTGTGTTTAAGAGCCTCTGATGGGTTTTTTCTTCCATGATGTTATCTTGTCACTTGTTAACTAGGTATGAGAGAACCAAATACTTTTTTTTTTGAGCAAGTTTTGAACAGTTGCCAAGGCCTACGCTTTATTTTGCCATTAGATCATTTTGAAATATGTTGGTGGTGATACTAAAACTCCAAACTTTTAGAACACTTGTTTTACTCTGAGAAACCTTAGACGTTCAAAACTTTGGTTGCTATAGACTGAGATCGTGCATTCCAGTTATCACATGGGTTTGTGTAATGTTTCTATGTAAAAAGACATTGAAAAAATGTGGGAGGCTAGGTTTTCGTTTACTGTAACATTATTAGGATAACTGTAAAGAGACTGTAAACAAAAAGCAGCACCTTTAGAAATAGTAAAAGGAATGTGAATCTGGTAGAGACTCTTTAAAATGGAAATGTGGAAAATAATATAGACACTATTACTTTGGATAGAATGTTTTTAAGGGAATAAGTCTTTATGCTTTGGAGTAGGAAAAAAATTACCATAAGCAGATTATCCAGAGTTTCATGCATGGGGGCTTTTAGCATATCTGAAGTACTTGGTTTGGGCTCTGTCAGAACTGGTGTACTCCACTGCACTGATGACTGGTCTGATCCAAAACGGCATTTCCTATGTTTCTGTATAGGTTGATATCAATATATTCAAATTAAAACAATTTTATATAGCACCCATTAGCTCAATGGACCTTAAAGACCTTTGCAGGAGTAGATATGCTCGTTTTTTGGAGATGGAGCTCTTCAGGATAGATGCACAAAGTCACATATGTCAGGTAGGCACTTGTGACCTCCCGTGTTCTTTCAGTGAGGGTTGAGAGACTAATTGCAGTTTGTGCCACAGATAATCTACTGCACAGAGCTGCAAATGGAATTTGTCTCAGAAATACTACACGCCCTGACCTTATTAAGTAGCAAAAGATTATTTCACTGTCTGCTGCAATTCATCTTGCACTGTTTTGAAGAGCTCAGCTTTTCAGTGACAGCGCTGCATCTAAGTTAAAATAAGAAGCTGTACTAATATATCCAGTTGGAACAGCAGAAGATATCTCAGAAGTGTTCATTAACTGCAATTAAACCTGTAATTAACTAAATGAGGATTTGATGGGACACTAGTTTCAAAGCAATATGTTTTCGGATAGAAGAAATCTGAAATACTAATTCTTTTTCATAACAGATCAGAAAGTGGAATGTCTGTATATAATAATAATGAATGTGTACTGTCATCTGTGTACCTCTCTACCTCATCAGCACAAATAAATGGAAAAGAATTCGTTTAACTGTGGGTCACTTTTCCATATTTATACAGCCCTGCTCTCAAGGGCTGCAGTTTGCATAACAAGCATCTACCTCATAAGAGTCAGTGAGCAATTTGCCTGAATTATGACTGCAGAAGACTACCTGGGAGCAGTTGGTATGCTCATCATATTTGCTCCGCTCTTTACTTCTTACGAGCAGATAGGCAAATATGTTCATTTTTGCTAGGAATCTGCAAATTTGAGATCTGCTATTTAAGGCCAAATTTCACTTTCCTTCTGGGAAGTAAAAAGGAATCACTGAGGCAGTTTCTTTTTTAAGGAAATTTTTTGTGTATTTTACTAAAAAAATAAATAGAAGTAACATGCAAAAGTTTGTTTTCAGAAACTGATTCCTTCTCTGTAAAAAAGAATATGTATAAATACATCCTGTGTTTCCTGCCTAATTGTCAGTCTGTGCAATGGAGTTGTAAATGAGGAAGTACCGGTGTCATTCTTGAAGGACCGGCTGCCACCTTTCAGCTCATCCAGCTCTGGCTTCAGCACTGTCTTTGCCACTTCTGCAAAAGATCATATTCTTGCCAGTACAAAATCAAAGTTCACAGTTCTCAGGTCAGTGTTCAGATATTTCTTGTGAGCCCTTGTGGGAAGGAGGACTATCACATTTTCATCACCAAATTATTTCATCAGGGTTTTCTGTTTGTTTTGTCCTCTAATTCACCCTTATTTTTCTCTCTCCTACTTTGTCTTTAGTCCCCCTGGCTTGGTGTTTTCTTTGCCTTATTTCCTCTTTGTTAACATTGTCTCCCTCCTTCTCTTGGTCATGTTTTCATGTTTTATTCCCTTTCCAATCCCTTTACTCCCTTTTAACATTTTGTCCTCCATCCTGAGGCACTTTTACACCCTTCCTTTCTGCCAGCTTTCCCTGTAATGCTTTCTTTTTTTCTCTCTCTGCTCTAGATCTTCTGCCCTCAGTTCCACAGTGTGTGGATTTGTCATATGGCTACCTTCCTCTACTCAAAATTATATCACAGAGACGTAAGCACCAGCACAGGCTTGAAACTTCACGGATCTCTTAAATTCAGTCCTGTCCCACTTAGAATTTCTGAATTTCTCTCTCTCACACACACGCACAGACGAACATCTAAAAGAAACTCACTGCAATATCCAAGTAAAGCACTGAAAAGTAGTGAGGGCAAGATGTAATTGTAACCCTTGGGCCTGTATCTCAAGATACATAACCATGTATTCTTGATTTTCTATTGGATCCTCAGGTCGCAGGTTGACAGTACTCACGCCAAAATCCTTTGTCAGTATTTTGCTCAGTGTTTTATTACTTGCTGTTCTAAAGGCAGAACTCTGTTTCTTCATGTGTTTTTCTATGGAATTAATCTCCTGTGTGTCTGAGTATTTTAGAAATATCAGTTCACTTATCTTCACACAGTGCTTGTGAAGTGATGGGTTGGTGCTACTCCTGTTCTGTGATCTGGAGCTGAATTATGCACAATTCAGGAGAAGTTGCACTGGAGCATACCCCATGAGAGATGGTTTGGGCCCCAGTCTCAGAGCAGCAGCACTTTGGGTGTCTGAGCACACTTCCTGTTGGCTGCAGTTTCTTTCGGTGCACACACCGTGTCAGGCTCCCAGTTACAGATTTGTGGCCTTTCAAAACTTTTGCCTAACTGACTCATTCTGGGTCAGAAGAACTGTATCAACATCAGAGATAGAATTTAGTTGCCACAAATGAAACTATGTGGCACATGGGAAAAGCCCTGTGTAGCACTTCTGGTTCTAGAGGCTCTCCTGACTTTTCCTATTGCTCTCATGGCACTTGATATGCATCTTGTTCATTAGTTGCAATGAGCGTTATTAAACTGATAAGAAAGTTATTTTCTCTTCGCTCCTTCCACTTT
>NW_010206068.1:0-257 GCF_000695765.1 Mesitornis unicolor
GCAGGGCTTTTGGGTGTGCCCAGACCCAGGAGGCTGTGCCTGTCCCCTGCCCACGGGAGGACAATGCCGGGGGGGCTGGCACTGCCGTGGGGGTCCTGGCACCCCTCGCCTCGGATACACAGGTGGTGCCGGGCAGTGTCCCAGCAGTCGCTATTGCTGACAAAGCCAAGGTGACAGGAGTGGCCCCTGAGTGCTGGCACTGGGGACACCCCCGGCGTGGCTGGGGAGGGGGGGCAGGCGGGGGGGGTGGGCGGGGA
>NW_010206068.1:344-1225 GCF_000695765.1 Mesitornis unicolor
CCCTATCCATCCCCATTGTCCTGGTCACCGGCAGCGGGGAAAGCGCCGACCAGGGCGTTTGTGCAGGTGGCTCAACCCAGTGCCGTGTTGTTGCTTGATGTGGTGTTACCCATGGCATTGGGCTCTGCATGTTTCTGTGGACAGGAGCCGAATTAGCAGCGCTCCCGTCCCTGCCTGCTGCAGCACGCGTGGACGCACACGCACACGCGTGTCCCCTGTGTTAACCCCTGTCGGTGGCAGTCGATGTTCCCTCCTTGTCCTTTGCAGCAGATGGCAGATCTCAGTGTTGGCTATTTATATCTGGGGCTGATTTTTCCCAGCATCTCACTTCAGTCTGTAAATATGTTTCAGGCACGCGAGGCATGGTGCGATAGCACAGTGTTTGCTTGTCGGGGGGATTTGGGGTGATGGTGGCTGTCTGTGGAGCTTGTGGCTGCAAACAGAGCGTGCAGGATGCAGAGAGCAGACATGTCTCTGCGCCGCGAGGGGTTCCCTCTTGGGGCTTCCTGGGAGCCAGCATGGGGGATGCTCCTGGCCCCCCAGTGCCCGGGCTGGCCATGGGGGCTCTGGGGAGGGTGGGACAGGGAGATGGGGCAGACCTGGGGCAGGAAGAGGACCCTGCTTGGCACCCCTGCGGTCCCAGGGCTGCTGTGGTCCCCAGGGCTGCTGCACGTGCAAGGGGCTGGTGGGACCCAGGCATTGTGGGGGGTGGGGAGGGCAAGAGCCGGGCAGAGATTTTGGTGCTCTATGAGCAGATTGGGGCTGACACACCCCCCTATGTCTGTGTGCCTTTGGGTTTGGGGCAGGGGAGTGCTGAGAGCAGGGCCCTGGGCTGAGGCTGGCCCTGGGAGGAGACCCAAGGCCCTAGAGGTGGGTGGGGT
>NW_010206068.1:1256-2885 GCF_000695765.1 Mesitornis unicolor
GTGGGTGTCGGGGCTGCTGCAAGCCCCGGGGAGGTGTGGGGGCCATTTGAAGCCTGGCTGGGTCTTCCTTTCTCTGTAGCTCTTTTCTACTGTTCTTGCTTTGATATTTCTGTGGCTGGATTTGATGATGCATTTTTGGAGTGAATAAATATATTAATACCTGAATGCAATGTTTGTTTACAGATTACTTCCTCTTTTTAGTGCAATAAAGTAATTTCTAAAACGCAGGTGGTGTCCGGCTCCTGGTTCCCAGAGATGCCTCCTTTGCCTCTCACCGCGTGGCTGCAGCGACCCCGGCCCCGGTACCATGGGGGCAAATCCAGGGGAGCAGAAGGGACACAGGGACAGGGAGAACCAGTTAACAGAGCCGTTCCTGCTCAGGGGCACCTGGGACTGCTCTGGCAGGGGCTGAGCCCCTTCGCTTCCCCCTACAGCCTGGCCTGGCCCCTGTGCTGTGGCAGCGCTGCTGGTGATCAAGGATGTGATGATGATTTGTGCTCCTCGGCAGCAGAGGCTGCGTGGGCTGAGCACAGCTCCTGGGGGGTTGGAGCTCCCAGAGATCCCATGGGGGTCCCCACTGTGCCCCAAGCATCACCGCCCTCTGCCCTCAACACCCCGGCTCCTCTGACAGTGTTTGGTGAGGAAGTGACTCCCATGGTTGCCCTCACTGTGCCCCCAACATGGTGCGGCCAGGATGAGTCCCCCAACTGCTCCATGGTGTGAGCGATGGGAGTGTCAGGTGAGCTGCTCCGGCGGGATCCCCCAGGCCCTTTTTTCCCCCTGCCTGGCTGTTGGCGTTCAGCAGATTTTCCATTTTTGTCCCCACCTCCCATTTCCAAATCTGCATTTAACGAGATGCCGCTGAAGAAAAGAGGGAGGTTTGTCTGTTACCTAAGTGCCATTTTTCTAATTTCCACCATTCTAATAATTTGTCATTTTTGGTAAAAATAAAGGCTGGGAGCACTAAACAGATCCACCCTCTTTCCTCCTGCCCCCACAGGGGCAGAGAAAGCAGCTTGGCGGGTGCCAATATAAATGGTGTTTTTCTAGGGGTGTAAGGCTACAGCAGTCAGTGATAAAATGAGACTGATGAAGTTTGTCTGAAGGAGAGGGGATGGGGTCAGCCTGCACACGCAAAAATCCCTGCAAATTGTTCAATATTTGGAGCAGGGGAAGCAGCCGGGGAGCGGAGAAGAGCCTCGTGGGGAGGATTTAACGGGATTTGTGATGGAGTCACTGCGGCAAGGAAGCATGGCCACTGCCCAGGGCTGGACTGAGCCCCTCAGATGGACGGTGCTGGCGGTGGCAGGGGAGCAGGGCACGTGTCCCCCTCCACCATGCAGAGCCTCGGCCTGGGGGGTGCCCGGCCAGGCCAGACCCCGACACGTGCAGACCTTGGCTGTTTCAGTGCCGTTCCCATGACTCCAACACCCGATTTCTGAGTCAATTACTAAAGCTCATTTGGCGCGTGCTGGCGGTACGGGCAGGATGGGGTCTTGGTCCCACACGGGGCACAGCAGGACTGGGATCCGGGGGGGCTCCCAGCAGAGCTGATCCTGTGGTCGGATCCCCCATCCCTGCCCCGTCCCTCAGTTGGGCAGGGGGTCCCAGGGCCCAGCGCTGTCCCCC
>NW_010206069.1:0-2596 GCF_000695765.1 Mesitornis unicolor
GGCCGCGGGGCCGCGCCTCAGGCCGGGACCTTCCCCTTCTCGCCCCAAATTTGGGTTTAGAAACCGATAATCGAGGGAAGGCTCCAGGTCTCTGAAATCAGGATGCGGCAGTCCACATATGGAGGCTGTTTTGTAGGCTAGAAAGGAAAAAAGGAGGTTTTCTTATGCCTCTGTGACCCAGTGGGATCCATTCAGGCTATGGTTTTTAAGCCCTCATCAAGCAGGGTTTTACATGGGGACTGATTGCCATTTGTCCCCATGGGCAGGGGCTTTAAACGAATGTATCGAGCAAACCAGCGCTAAGCCATAGTTTTTAGTAAATTTTATGTCTGGGCTTCCGCCTGCTGAGGCACAAAAGAGGGAAGTGATTTTTTTTTCCAGCACTCAATAAAAACCGAGAGGATTTGAACTGAGGCGTTTTAGTTACAGACGGCCTTGTTAGTGGTGTTGACGTGCTTCACTAACCTCTCGTTCACTCAGCTAGGACATCTAACGTGAGTTTTAACATGAGTTATATAAATAACCAGCTCCAGAGGGGTTGCCTTGGTTTGGGTTATCAGGAAGATGTGAGGAACCCCCCCCAGGGCTGTTGCTGCAGGAACTTCCCAAAATGTGACTGTGCAGCTGTAGGCTGCGTTTAACCCAGAGTTTACCTTTTTAACACAGGCCAGAGAAGACAAATGTACCTGGGACAGCTGTAATTAATAATAATTTGAGTAATATTCTATGCGATGAGGCATTTTGAGTACAAATGAATGCGTGCGTACCGTGTTTTCCATGCAGGGACTGTGCTCAGTCTACTAGAATTGCATCAGCACGTGAAAAAAAGAATTACTGGAATTAAAGACAACCAGCTGGTATAATTCATTAGAATTTTCCCAAATCTTTTGCAGCATCCCTCAGTAAAATGCTCCCAGGGGTCAAACTTGGCCAAGGGACAGCAAAACAACCAGGACTTTGAGGTAACTGATGCTTTTAATTACCTTTATCGTGTGTGCAGTCATCTGACGGTTACCCGCTTTTAATTAATCTAATAATGCATTGTAATCTAAATTAGCGGACGGTTGATTTCCTGAGGCGACACAAAAGGAGGAAATAATTCGATGCTGGCTTGGGCCCGTTCAGCCGTTTCACTGGAGGATTTCTTTGCCATGCTCAGCTCCCTTCTCGACTAGCAGGGCAACACTGGCTACAGCCTGCCTCGTGTCACATGATGTATATTTGACACATGATTTAAGATTTGTAATAATATTTAAAAAAAAAATGAAAGAAAACACACCAGATATTAAAGGGCAACTCGGACAAGCTGGTAATCTTAACAGATCTTTTCACTTCATTGCGAAGTTACAGGACATATGGGAATAATTGCAGATGAGAGGATTTATTCCATGACCATGGATTCATGACCATGAGCCAGCACTGTGCCCTTGTGGCCAAGAAGGCCAATGCCATCCTGGGGTGTATCAGGAGGCGGTGGTTGTAGGGCAGAGAGGTTCTCCTCCCCCTCTGCTCTGCCCTGGTGAGAGCACATCTGGAATATTGTGTCCAGTTCTGGGCCCCTCAGTTCAAGAAGGACAGGAACTGCTGGAGAGAGTCCAGCGTAGGGCTACAAAGATGATCAAGGGAGTGGAGCATCTCCCTTCTGAGGAGCGGCTGAGGGAGCTGGGGCTCTTTAGTTTGCAGAAGAGGAGACTGAGGGGAGACCTCATTCATGTTTAGAAATATTTAAAGGGTGAGTGTCACGAGGATGGAGCCAGGCTCTTCTCGGTGACAAACAATGATAGGACAAGGGGTAACGGACACAAACTGGAACACAGGAGGTTCCACTTCAATTGGAGAAGAAACTTCTTCTCAGTGAGGGTGACAGAGCCCTGGCCCAGGCTGCCCAGAGAGGTTGTGGAGTCTCCTTCTCTGCAGACATTCAAAACCCGCCTGGACGCCTTCCTGTGTAACCTCATCTGGGTGTTCCTGCTCCGGCAGGGGGATTGGACTGGATGAGCTTTGGAGGTCCCTTCCAATCCCTCACGTTCTGGGATTCTGTGATTCTGTGATTCTGTGAGATTCAGAAATAAGTTCACCTCAAAGCAAACACAGCGTTCAGCACTCGCCTGGGACACTCTACCTGTTCTAGCCAAGCCTTTGGCCCATCACCACGCTGTATAAATCACCATAAACACCGTATAACTCAAACATCATCCATTTTCAGTCTGGTTTTGGTACTGTAAAGAACTTAACGTGGCTCCTCACTGCGACAACAGGCAGAGGTCAGAACCGAGGCAGCTGCGTTCAGCCAAAACCCAACCTATTTCCACAGGTGGTTTTGGGACGCCCCAACGCAGCACTTTGGTAATTCAGAAGTCAGCGGTTTCATTATCCTGTGAGAGGTGATACCCTGGGACAGCTCAGCAGCATGATATACCCGTACATATACACATACACGAGAGCTACATTGTGTGACGTTATTCCTCTTTATTCCAAGTTTAAAAGATGGTTTCAAAAATCCAGCTGCATTGCAACTCTCTTGCTTTTTTTAGTAAGAAAACGCCACTCGTGCCTGTTATTTCTGAGACAGAATCACAGAATCGCTCGGTTGGAA
>NW_010206070.1:0-4644 GCF_000695765.1 Mesitornis unicolor
GGGGCCCTTCGGGGGAGCTCTCCTCAGAGGCAACCTTCTTCACGGCAACTGAAACTTTTTCCTCCTCTTCAAGAGCTTTACAGCCTTCTCCATAAGGCCCTGCCTGTGCCCAGGCTGCCGCTAGCGCGGAAGGGGCACAGTTAGAATCCCTCCTGCCCTGTTAGCCCCGAGCAGCCGAGGAGCCCATGTCATCGAGCCCACACTCAATGGTTTCACAGCACTGGCATCACCAGCTCCAGCAGGACAAGTACAGGCTTAGGGATCTGCCGCCTCCTATGAGGCTGCAAAATATCCCACGCCATGTCTCCACTGCTTTCCCCACAAACAAGCTGAACTTGGTGCTACATTTGGGTGTGGACAGAGGTGTGGTGGGACAGCGCTGTGGGGAGCTGCCCCAGCACTGCTGAAGCTGCACTGGCCCTCGCCTCCCAGCCCAGCTCAGGCCCTGGCTGTGCTCCTGGCTCCTCCTGCTCCCCATGACCCTGCACAAGGCCTAAGCAGCAGAAGTGACAGAAACATGGCCATTTAGACCCCTTAAGCCATAGGCATAGCACTTACAGTGGGCAAATTTGTTTCCAAACATCGAGGTGCAAAATGTAATCTCCTCCTGTCTAAGCTGTACCCACAGCACACACCCACAAGCCTGTCCCCCAGACCTGCCAGGGTACACCCACACTGCAGGTTACCCAAGCCACACTGCTGTAGCAGCACCAGTCACAGCTCCAGCCACCACATGGGAGTATAAGGAAAATCATTGTTAGCATTATTAAAATAATGTATGAATTGCAATGTTCACATCACCCTCACAATTAACTGACCGGATGTTTCCACTGGGCAGATCCACACTGCAGCACTGGGGCAGGGGGGCGATGCTGTTACTGGCCCCAAATGAGCTGTCAGCTAACAGCACCTTACACTGGCATGGGACATCCCTTTATGCAGTAAAAGAAAAAAAAAGCAGACCTGCACTCTCTTTTTTGTATTCAGGAGATTATAAGCAAAAACTCCAGAATTACCTGTATTACTTTGGTGCTTGGAATGCATTTTAAGACATGGCAAAGCTTCATCCTGGTCACCACGCATGATGAAGGGAGCAGTGCCAGGAGCGTGGTGCAGCCACCAACACTGAGGGAAGCGGCAGGGGCTCACCCACATCTCTATCCCAGCGGTCACAAGGACATGCACAAGCTCTTCCTCTGGCTTGTGCAGGGACGTGCAGGCATTGCTCTTCCCCATGGAGATCAGAAATGCCACAGAAAAGGGAAAGTCTCTGCAGGCTCCTGAACAGCACCAAAGAACAATTTTCCAGGCACAAAAGCTGCCCCCAGCTCTTCCTAGAGCTGCCTGGGCAGTGCCTCATGCTTGGGTGCTGGGAGGATTTGGTAAAAAACCAAAGTGTGTGTCATGCTTGTCCCAAGCACTAAACACCACACCCCACAGCCTACAAGCCAGGCTCTCAACCCTGCTGTGGTGTGTGAGCCTGAGGGGTGAGTGTGGTTATCATTTCAGCATTGGTGCATTAAATGGTAAAACAAAACAATACTTAAAGGCATCTTTCCAAAAAGCCAGGGTTTGCTCAGGCATCAGGTTCACCTGCAAAGAAACACTGACCCTCGCAGGGCTGGGTTGGTCCTTGAGGACCAACACCCTGGCAGGTGTTGCAGGATCCAGCCAAGGCTGCATGGTCAAAGTGAGGCCTCAACAAACATGAACTTTTAATTTGCTTCTGAAAACGCTTCACAGCACATCCCTTAGCAGCGATGGCTTAAGTGAAGCAATTCAAGTGTTGCAGCTTCATTTATTCATGTATCCCCATCCTCTCTTGAGAAAGGGAAAAACCAACCTTGTGCCAGCTCCTGACCGAGACACCCATCAGAGCTCTCCACTTCCCACTCATCAAGCAGACACCATGTCCCTGTCACCCTCTTGTTTGTTCTGACAGATGCTTAGACTCCTGCACAAGGGAAGCATTTCCTAAAAGCCTCACTCTTCTGCAAGTGAACTCTGGAGCAGTTTCATCGATCAGGTAAATGCACTCACCATCACTGCCCAAGCCAGCTGGGAGTCGGCACAACCCAGGCTGTCACCAGCAGCCTTGCACAACTCAGGATCTGCAATTAGCAGGAGACCAACCCTACACCTGGTGGCTGCATCTTTCTTAGTTTACACTCTTATACAAACTAAAACAACTGAGAGGAAATCTGCATTTACAGTGAAATGTGTGGCAGGTTATTAGAACAAACAAGCAGAAAGAGTTGCTTACTCAATTTCCAAAATAATATGAAAATGGAGAAAACAAATGCTGTGGGCTTCAGGCTAAGGATGTATGAGAGGAAGATAGGAACACGCTTACAAGTACAGAGGAGCAGCTCGATTGCAAATTTCTGAAATGATAGAGAGGAGCAGCTCAATTGCAAATTTCTGAAATGAAAGTGGTGAATTAAAAAGCAATCTGTGAGCTGAGACAACGAGCAGTGCTGCAGGGACAAGATCACTACAGAGCCACGCTGCTTGGGTTTGGTCTCCAGGAGTTCTCGAGCATCACATGGGTTACAGCTACGTCAGGAAACTCAGTCCTGCTTTCTGTCCTGTCAGACCTGCCCCGCAACACCTCTGTGGGAAACTCACTTTTTGGCTGGACCAGGTGCTTCCAAGGTGGCCAGGGCACCAGACAGAGCCCAGCTCCAGAAGTGATCAAACTCAGGTGACTTCATGTCACAATCTTACTGAAATTAGGTAATTTTTGCCTAGACTTTCTATTTTAATTCAAGCATCATTTCTATCGGGTATCTAAGCTGTTCTACATGAGGTAAGTTCTGCTTCCAGCCAGTCAGAAATATTTTGCGTTTGCTTAAATAAATAGTGTGAATTAATATTTCCAGGATTTACCATGTTCCAGAATGTGCCTGTAAGGAGATACAGATTTTTTTCTATTCATTTTCCTTTTACTGTGCCAAATTGTGAAGGTTCTCTCCTTGTAATGAGTTAATATTACAACAATTCTTTCTGAAGACTGCAATAGGTTATGCAGGTTGGTCCCACTTCCCTCAGTTGTCTTCACTTCTGTGCTCACAGGACAGAAATACCGGAGCCAGGAGAATTCTCTCATTTCAAAGGGGAGTATTTGATGCAATACAACCAATTTCACTTCTATTCACACAGTAAAGATGAAGCGTTTCCAGTGATTCCAGGATATTTTCTCTCTTTTAATGGCTTCCTTTTGCACCATCTCATATCCTAATGTAAGGTGTTTATAGCAACATGGTTCTTCTGCATTTGAAAACAAAAATTAACTTTTTTTTCTTTTTACTGTGGGCATTGACTTTTTAATTAACTAAAATTGTCTAATTGCTGATCCCAATAAATTATTTGACTTCACAAGCTCCATTGAGCTTCAGGAGCACTATTACTTCTCAATGAAACATCACTAGAAGTTATTTCAGTTATTTAAATACTACTTCCCTAAATATTGTGCAAACTTTGTGAGTTCTGTTTCCAAGATCCCCTTTTTGATTATGCAAGTTTACAAAGTGTACATGAGTCATTAAGCACATTTTTGTCTTCTTCAGAAAGAAGAATTCAGTATACCATGGTTTTGCTTTTGCAGAGTAAGAGTTTACCTAATTAGCAAATTTAGTGTTGTGTAAAGTGCTGTAATTAATAACATACTTCCAAAATCTAAATACGCTTGTTACTCTTAAACATGTTGTCAGCTCGCTGCAAGCAAATGTAGCATCCTTGCATAGATAAAGGACACCATATATATCGTCTGAATTTTCTGAAAAAAAAAGTTTTGTGCCTAAGCAACCCAAAATACAGTATCTGAGTAATTAAAACTGTTTTTTTGACAACTATCATGTTTTAACATTCAAGTTAACAATAAATATATTTTTATGTAGAACTTCATCTCTTGCAGATGGCAAAGCTAGATAGGATGACAACAGAAACCCGGATTTTGCAGGGACTCAGTCATCTGCAGGGTTCAGGGGCTATTGAGAAGCAACTTAAATTACGGTGACATCTAATGGCAGATACATGCCCTTTGATAGGCACAGCAGCATGCAAAGATCTGGCTCTGTACTCCTTACCCGGGAGCTGCCTAAAGCATGGTTGCTGTTAAAGAAGCAGCAATTAAACAGCAAAGATGTTTCACTCAAATACTGGCAAAATGCAAAGCACATACCTCCAAAGATCCTTGATTTCCTTTCAGCATTGAGTTTTGGTAAATTGAAAGGGAAATTTATTTACATACTTGCTTACTGTATAATCCCAGCAGTGCAGTACAGTCATTTAGGTAGCCACTTTTATCCTGATGATGTAGATGCACTGGGATGATTGCGCAGACACAAGAATGCAGCTCCGCCAAAGGTGATTCAGCCGAGGCTACTACTGCTTGCACTGCATCTGGCTCATTGTCCCCTTTGTAAGGATTTTAAAATGGCATCAAGAGGTGCTATAAATCTGAAGCAATGCAGTGTAATGATTTGTGAAATTGAGACAGCAGCAAGCATCCCAGGGAAGGGAGACAATTCAGGTTCAGATACACCATATTCTCCGACCCAGCCAGACTGGGCTTGCCAGGTGCAATGAATTCCTGATTTCCAAGTTGTCTGAGAATCACAGAATCGCAGAACGTTAGGGATT
>NW_010206071.1:0-2643 GCF_000695765.1 Mesitornis unicolor
TATTGCTGTCCAACATAAAGTTCTCATTTGTGATTTTCATTGCCAAATTATATTTTAACGAGCCATATATGGTGAATTTTGATGTGATCTGCAAAGATGTTTCTTTGACAGATAATTTTTTCAGTTCCCAAGTAAGCATTTTTTTTTCAGACGGTTGTTCTGGGATATGAAGTTTTTAATTTTGTTTATTATAATGTTTATATCAGCTAAACTTTTTTAAAAAAAACTTCCACTTCTAGATAGTTGGTATCTGATTCATAATGATGATCGTTTTTCTCCATGTCTTCCTCACACAAATTTAATTTTTGAGATCTGCGATTTAGCTATATGAAGATGATTATTTCAGTATAGATGCCTTCATGAGGGCAGAATGAAACCTAGAATGGGATCAGGTGATTTTAAATTGAGTTTTATGGGGAAAAAGGTGAGAAAAAATATAGGTAGTACAAAAACTTAAATTAAGGCACAAGAATAACCTAAAAGAAATGTTTGAAAGAAGAGGCAGAAGATAGTGTTGTGTTGTAGCTATAACATAGAGTCTTGGTTTCACAGGGCTAGAATCATAGAATCAATTTTCTATTCAGAAAAACTGCATTTCTGAGAAGACTTTAGCACTTGAGTCCATGGGAACAAAGTTGATAAGATGCTTTGTTTTAGTTTTTGGCCAGCACTGGTATGCAGGTTGCTATAGTGCTCAAGGTCTTTAGTAGTTCTGAGTCAACCAAGTGCAGAAGCTAGGAGGAGTGAAAGCCAGGGCAGCTGACCCAAGCTGTCCAACCATTCCATATTCCATTTATTCCATACCATAGATATCACACTCACTACGAATTAGGAAGTTTGCTGTGAACAACTCTCTTTCCTTGATGGTCACCGTCGGGAAGATCTCACCCATTATTCTGCTTCTAAGGCCTATTCTCCCATTCAGAGTGACCTGTGACACTCTCAGTGCTTGTCATCTAGCATTTACCTCTGGGAGTGCACAGCTCATGACCACTGCATGGGCTAAGCACAACTTTGGGTATTTTATATTAATATTGGTACTAATATTAGGGGGTTTAATGATTATTTTCTTAAATCTGTTTTTATTTCAACCCATGGGTCTCCTTTCCTTTTCCCATCAGTACCATCAACCAGATCATTTATGACGTTTTTGAACAGCATTTATGAAGAAGCTAATTGCATTTAAGACTAGGCTTAACTGTATTCTCTGTGTGAGAAATTCATCTGAATATAGGTTTTGTTAAGAAGAAAAAAGATTGATTGGTGATTTACAACTCCCACTTCTAAGTGAGACTATGTATGCAGAGGTGGCATTCTCCATTTACATCACTTTCTAAATGCTTTGCTGTATCAAACTTTCCCAAAGATTTCTGCCTTACTGTGAAAGAAGTATAGCGATATGTAAGGTTTCCATTTCAATTGTTACCAGTTGATGGGCGGGTTAGTCAAAGTAAAGAATGTAATTTGAAAGACTTCCAAATGTGTGTGTGAGGTCACTACATGATATAAATTCTTAGTTGTGTTTTGTTTTTTTTAAATAATTTTTTTTTCCTATTAAGAAAATATAATTAGTCAAAATGACAACTCCTTTCCCCACCAGACACAGTTTCTCATATTCCTGTATTTTATTGTGAACTTTGTAGTATCATTTGGCAGCTTTAAAGAAGAATAATAGCCAAGCCGCAAACACATGCCAGCTACAGAATACAAACTTACAGTATATTAATCTGCTGACCTTTGCGCTGAGAAAATATCTAGTGCTCTTTATTTATAAAAGTCTATCAGCAGTACCCTGCTACACTGTTATATATAGTAAGTACTGTATATATCAGTTGATCTCTGTGTATAGTTTATGGCATCTAAGGCATAGTAAAAGGCTACATCAGGGTTTATCATCTG
Organism: Mesitornis unicolor; assembly: GCF_000695765.1. Lineage (NCBI taxonomy): Eukaryota > Metazoa > Chordata > Aves > Mesitornithiformes > Mesitornithidae > Mesitornis > Mesitornis unicolor. The sequence continues at coordinate 1,900 of NW_010206071.1, forward strand.
CACCCTGCTGGTCACTTGACAACCATTTCTGTTTAAGATATATGTCAAAGAGTGAAAAGAAAGTGTATTGAAAGAGGAAAGGTATGTATTAAAACAGTACAACTGGCAACATCTGGGAAGCCCATCAATAGAATTTTATAGCTTGCATTTACTTGAAGTTAAGGTTTATTACATGAAATGTGTGGTAAAAGAATTATGTAATTTCTCACCCAATTGTTATAGCAGAACATAAGGAATGTCTTGTATCCATCCCTACTATAAAACCCACCTCTTTATGTTTGTGTATGTGCACACACACATACACACACACACACACACACACCCCAAGTGGTTCTTCTGGTTTCTGTGTGTGCAAAGTAGTGAATAAAACCAGGTATGAATCAAAGTTTAACGTCCATCTATACAAAATTATTTTCAAAAAAAGAGAGAGAGAGAAAAGAAAAAAATTCTTTTACAGGAGCATTATGCATCAATATTCTTTGGACGGTGTGTAGATTAGTGAGCAATAATTGTCAGAAACACTGTAAATCTGATATTAATGTGGCTGGGGTTTTTTTGAGGATGAATGAATAGAACATATTGAGTAACATGGTTAGAAACAGAAAGCTGGAGATACTTCTTGTAGGGGAAAAATATCAAGACTGATAAAAGCTTGTTTTAAGGACAATCCCTCAGAAGTAAGAGTTCCTTAGCAAAAACCCAGAACCACCTTATCTAATTTAACATGTTAGCAACTTTTTTTGC
>NW_010206072.1:0-2591 GCF_000695765.1 Mesitornis unicolor
AGGGGCCGCAGAGCCGGGCGGTTCACTGGCTCAGCAATAAGTTGCAGCACGCGGTTCCCCATCTGCTCTGCAGCCCCCTCAGCCCACCCCGGCCGACAACGCGGTACCTGCAGCCTCAGCACTTTTCCCTGCCTGTTTGCAGTGCTCGGGCTCGGGCTGTCCACAGCAGCTCCCATCGACAGCAGCCGGGCTGAAGGAGGTGAGCAGTCACCACCTCCGAGTGGCTTGGACCCACAAATGGGTGATACCGGGCAGTGCCAAAGCAGCTTCAAGTCCTTTCATCCCATAAACCTCACCCAAAAGCGCTTGAGGTCTCACCTTTCATTCCAAATTGACCTCAGCAGCATTTGTTCTTCATGGAAAACAATCTTCTCCGTGCTTGGCTTTACCTGGGTGCACAGCAGCGTTTGCCCGTTGCGATATTCACTGGGAAAAGGGTGGCAAAAGGCAAGGCAAAATTTCCTTGAGAGAGCCGAACCCGAACAGCCCAGTCCCAGCAACACCAATCACGGGAAGTACGCGAGGGCTCGGTAATTATTTTGGAATTGACAGTGCCCTGGTTATCGAGATGCTGACTGCAGGGCTGGGCTGTAGTTAGCGGTGTGCTGCACACTCGGTGTGAGGCCGATTGCTTCAAAGAAGTCACCGTGGCGCAGCCAGGTTGGCTGGGGACAGCAGTGACCTGCTTCAGCCTTTGAGGACCTCATCGGCCCTGTGTTTTTGGCCAGGCCAAACCCCAAGGACAAAGGGCCGGTAACCCCCAGTGTGGTCCTCAGCACTGCTGCACCTCCTGGGTAACTGCATTAGAAACAATGGGTTGTACTGGTTTGTACTGGTGAGCGATCCTCGTGGCTCTGGGAACAGCAGCGGGAGGGAGCCGCTATCCCCACGCGCTCTGGGAGCGAGGACGGGATGGGGGTCACAGCCAAAACACCTTTGGACTCCTGGAGCTGTGCTGATTTCCTCCGGAGGAAGGCAAAGGGCGGCTGCATTTCCTTCACAGAAACCTCACACAGCCCCATCCCGAAGGAGCAGCTCTCCCCGCCAGCCTTACCCCTTTTTCCAACCCTAAAACCCCGCTTTATTCCTCTCCATTTTCCCCAGAGCCCCCCGCGCTCTCCCTATGGGGATGGGAGCCTCCCTGGACACCTCAATTCACATCTCTGCCCACCTCCTCCTGCCTCCCTCATCCTCCAAACCGGGCTTGTGCTCACCCCTCCGGGCTCAGCCACAAAATGCACTCACTGAAGCATTAAAGGATTTTAAAATCCTCAGTGAGTTTTTTTTATAGATAATTTTAAAGCCTGTTGCCCCCAGGACTGTGCTGCCTGAGCCAGCGCCCCCAGAAAGCCCCAGCAATTAGGGAGGAATGGGAGGGAGCGGGCTTGTGGGTAACTACCGGCTGGTTTAGTCGTGTTTGTGGGTAACTACCGGCTGGTTTAGTTGTGTTTGTGGGTAACTACCGGCTGGTTTAGTTGCTTTACTTCTGCTGTGGGTATGTGCTGTCAGGCTGCAAAAAGAGTTTATATTCATTTGTGTATTAAAGTTTCAGGTCCTTGCCAGGGGGCCTGCAAGTTTGGAAATGAGACATTTATTGTAATTAATCTAATCCTCTGGGTTAGCAGAGCTCCAGGAGTGCTTTGCAGGAGGTTTTTGTTGTGCCCTGAAAGCCCAACCTCCAGCTCCCCAGGTCAGCGCTTGGGGAACTCTGAGCCTCTGCATCCCCAGCAGGGATTTCTGCAGGGGCAGCCAAACACCAGCTCACCCCAAACAAGAAGAATGGGGAAAAACACTGCCCAGACCCTGGAAATCTCACTTCTGACCTTGATTTCGTTACTAGCAGGTGGCTGGGATCAGGGTGTAATACTTAAGTATGTTCAGTTAACATCCAAACCACATTTTCCTAAAGCTTTGAAATAGAAATAAAGCAATCACAACCCAAAAGACATTTAAAAATCTGTATCTCCTTCTGCAAACATCCAAACTGCTTTAGGAGCAGTGGACAAACCCCAGAGAGGAGGAAGCGTGTGCTCGCAGATAAAGGCAGGACCCAGCCGGTTCTTACCCGAGGTCTTCCTGGGAGCTGCAAAATTCACCCAAAACCCGTTCAAAATCCTCTCCGCAGCTCTGCTGGGGCTGGGACAGAGCAGCCCCCGGAGACACAGCACAGGAGATGGGGTGTGAGGATTTTTGGCTGCCTTGGAGCAGGGGGTGCCTGGGCACATTCCCGGGTACAGGTGAGGTTTGTGCTGCACTCAGCAGAGATAAAGCGCCCTGTAAATGGGCACACTTATATGGCACTGACCTGGGTCACAGACTGGTCTGGGTGGGAAGGGACCTCAAAGCCCCCCCAGCCCAACCCCCATGGGCAGGGACACCTCCACCAGCCCAGGCTGCTCCAGGCCCCGTCCAACCTGGCCTTGGGCACTGCCAGGGAGGGGGCACCCACAGCTTCTCTGGGCAACCTGGGCCAGGGCCTCACCACCTTCACAGGGAAGGGTTTCTTCCCAATATCCAGTATAAATCTCCCCTCTTCCAGTTTAAAGCAATTACACCTCATCCCATCACTCCAGGTCACAGAATCACAGAAT
>NW_010206073.1:0-4828 GCF_000695765.1 Mesitornis unicolor
AAAAAAAAGATTTGCAGCTCTGTGTCTGTCATTTCTCAACCGAGGTCTGTAATAAGAACACTAAAATTTTAACATACTCAATGCACGGCCATGTTGAATCCCATGATAGTTAATTTTTCCTGACAGACCCGGTCCTGGTAATGAACAGGTACTTGTCAGACTTGCCACAGTTGTTTTGGGTTCTCTGTCAGTTTCAGCAGCTGGGGGTCAGGGGTCACCGGGGGGGTGTATTCAGCGGAGACCGCGAGACAGACGGCTGTCATGTCCTTTTCCTGCAGATTCAAAATGGTGAACAGAAAGCCTACGTCTTGAAAAACAAGCAGCTGACAGGGCCAACAAAGGGGGTCATCTATCTTGAAATAGATGTGATTTTTAATGCTGTAAGTCTTAACTTTGGCTTTTTTGTACTGCTAAAGAGTTCAGTTTCATGAAAGCTTTTGTTCCTGATTTGTAGAGAATTTCTGTCATTCCTCATTTTCTCCGAACCTTGGTGCACGCTGCAGAATGCTCCTCTGCCGTGCCTGGCACACCCACTCTTTTTGTTGCCGCTGCCGCTGCTAATGTAAGGAGCCGCAGCTCACGCCTCTCCCCGCGTTCGTGCTGCGCGGCCGTGCCGTTAAACTCCCTAATTTTTGCAAATTGAAGCGTGTGTTATTAGCAAGGAGCCAGCGAGCTTGAAATACTGACACAGGTTTTTAATGCGTAGGTGAAAGCCAGCATACGAACCCTCATGCCCAAAGAACAGAAGTACATTGAAGAGGAAGACAGACTGTCTAAACAGGTAAAGAGTAAGGACACGCTAATCCTCTCCGAGAGCCTTAATATCGAGTGGTCACATCCAAATATCTGGTATCATACTGCTGAGGGTAAAGAATAACATTTTCATTACCTGTTTACAAAAGAATATGATAGGTCGGAAAAGGCAGAAACAAAATACATGGGCTTATTGTGTCTCCTCTATAAATTGCGGCTTAATTTCCATGAAATAGGTGAATAAGAACACAGTTGAAACCATCAGGTTCCACACATATCAGATTATATAGCACAGGTGCATGTAAACTAAGTCTTGCATAAATTTTTCGCTGTTAACCTTGACCCGAAAGATCTCCGTTTGTTGCAGGGCAGAGTCTTTCAGCATTCTTTTAGCCAGATTTTAAATAAGTGGAGAGAGGTCCGAGTCAGAGGTGAAAGCGGACTAAAACCCTGCATTACTTGTGAGTCCTGTGGGTATGAAATGTCTGGACCCTTTTTTTTTTGTCTGGATGTTTTTGCCACAGCACAGCTTTAATATTTTGGTAAAAAGTATTCAAACACACATTACTTTTTCCCTCCACTTTAACTACATTTGGTTCCAGCTTTTCGTGTCCACAAGCGATGCATTTCATATGGACAGAGCTGGGCTCCTGGTTGGGCTGTGGGAACCAAGGGTGTTTGTTGTTTGCAGCGAGAAGGCACAGGTCTCAAAACTGCTTTTTGTTTTGCTGAAAGCTTGGAAGCTTGAGCATAATTTAAGTTATCTGCTGGATGAATTTTATGTCAGTGGTGTGATGTGTGTCATTAAAACGATTGCAACAGGAAGGATCTTTATTTCTGCGCCACTGTGTGTCATGCGGTTACTAAAGCTGCATTTTGCGCTGCTGTTCCAGCAAAGAGACTGCGAGGCCTTTTATTCACAATTCATTGTTTTTCCTACTTTTGCAACAGAAAATGACATTGTGCTTTTTGTGGCGGGATGAGTAAACTTTAAATACCATTTCTGAGGGTTTTTTTGGGTTGTTTTTTTTTAATTAGCTTGCATGGGACGCCCCACCTCAATACCACTAAGGGTGAAGAGGGGAAAAAGAATCTTTATGTATGACCGATGCAGTTGCATTTTAAAACATCCGCTTTTTCCAATAGTGAATGTGTCTTACCATTGTGTACGCTTCTCAGCGCATAAATTCAGTCATTTCTTGTTTCGTTCACTTTTTTGGGGGGTCAAATGTGTTGCCGTTTTAGGGAATTTGAGGATTCTCCTGAATCCCCAAACCCTGTTATGTCTCATGTCTTTATAGACTGAGTGTGTGCAGTTAAAGTAACTTCGGTAAAGACTTAAAAACATGTGGTCAAAATATGTCACAGCAGACAAATTTGTTAAAAATAAAGGGAAAATTTGATGTAAAAGGTGCAGGTGATCTTAATTAGCAGTAATTTTGTATGGTTTCAGGTCCATGTCCTACAGCATCTTTTTATTAAGGAAGGCCAAGAGACGTTAAGTACTTGAGAACAGGGAAAATCTTGCCTTTTCACTAAAACGCAGATATCTTAATTATAAAGCAGTTAATGAGGTTTTGCAAGTGGCTTTTTAAATCTGAGTATGTACCGTTTACAATTAAGAATTAGCAAATACCAGTTGACACGACTGCCAAATTCTCTTCCAAGTCCCTCGGATTTTAAGCGATCTTTCTCCATTTATGAGCTAGAGACCTCAACGGGTTATCTTACCAGTCTTCAGTGAAGTTGAGAATGACGATACTGTGAACATCAGCCTCTGCTGAAGCTGTTTGGGTTTTGAAATGTTCTCCTTTGTCGTCACTTTAACAGCTGCTGTTAAGGAACTTTGTCCGGATGAAGCGTTGTGTCATGGTGCTCATCAGTGCCGCCTACTACATCAGCAGTTGCTTTGACTGGGATTCTCCCCCGAGAAGTCTGGCTGCTTTTTTGGTATGATCCTCTTCATATTGTCATTAATCGCCCTGCTGTATTTGCTTTACAGGCTCAGGGACAATAGTGGTGAAGTGGGAGCTTTATTTTTTTTCCTGTTTAAAACTTAGCAGTACAAAGACACCACAAATCATGTTTATTCGCTGTTTTTTGAAAAAGTAATTAAAATATCACACAAAGAAGACAGAAAGTTGGGTTTTTCAAGTTTCTAATTGTGCAAACAACATAAGCGAGTGATGCAGTTGGTGAACTATGGGTGATATGTTTTGAGCTTCTCACACATTACTTCTGTTGAATTTTATTTGCCCCTCCCTTGTATATAAAGGCTATTTACTCCAAAGCTTGTTATGAATATTCCATGAACTCTTTTACATGTCATTAATATAAAATCAGTATCATTTTGTCCTCCACATATCAATATACACTATATCTGTAACTTTTTTAGAAGTATTTGGAAGAATCTCTGGACCCAAATAGTTGCTTCTTTACTAAGATTTAGTGTTCTTGGTTAAAAAACCAACCAACCAACCAAATACACGCCACTCCCATACCCCAAAACAGAACAAAGCCAACTTTAAAATCATTAATGCAAACAAACTCGTACTGTTTAGACATCAAGCTCTGGTCATAGTTCATTTTTCAGTGAATTAATCCGTAGTGATTGAAATGGAACTGCTATTTCTGCATTAACATTATCTTCATTAATACTAACCTTTATTTCCCTGTTAAATTTTGAAAATTCCAAGCATCACTGTAGACCCCATTGCGTTTCCCAGATGGCTCTTTTCAAAACCACACGACTGCAATGAAAACCGGCGTCCCTGTTTGTTTCTCGGCTGAGGGAATCCCACCAGCAGTAAAAATGTGTGCGTTGACAAACTTTATGGAATATCTAAATTTGTTAAGTTGGCTGAAATAGTCAAGTTGTCACAGAATCACAGAATCCCAGGATGTCAGGAGTTGGAAGGGACCTGGAAAGCTCCCCCAGCCCAACCCCTGCCAGAGCAGGATCACCAGAGCAGTCACACAGGAACACGGCCAGGGCTTTGGGTGTCTCCACACAAGGACACTCCACAACCTCTCTGGGCAGCCTGGGCCATGCTCCAGAACCCTCACACTCACAAACTTTGGCCTCATCTTCAGCTGGAACCTCCTGTGCTCCAGCTTGGGACCATTGCCCCTTGTCCTGGCATTGGACATCCCAGAGCAGAGCCTGGCTCCTTCCTCCTGACACTCGCATCTTCGTTATGAACCTCCCAGTGATGAGTATGGACAGGGAGTGGTTTTGGTCTTAAGTTGAATAATTATGGAGAGTGTCTGGGGACAGTGCCCCTAGCTCAGGTGGCTCAGATTTGGATAAGTCAAACCAGGCGCTAGAGCAGGAGTGGAGGACTTTGGTGTGCCACTAAATCAGGACATTTTGCATGAAGTTTCTTCTAACAGGGTTCAATTCGTACTAAAAATCAGTTCTTAAATGCCCCCATAGCCTGACAAGGATGGCAGCAAACTGGGGACCTTGACTGCAGTGTGGAGGAGATACCTGTGCTGTTCAAGCAGTCGGGGCTTTTACACTTTTACTGATGTCTGTGGTAGCTACACTACCTGCAAAAATATAAATATCTTTGCTGCTGTTTGCTTTAGAAAAATTATCTGTCATTTCAGTTTAAAATTATCAAAATTGCATAAGGAAATTCAGATTCCTACGCAAAACTCCGATGTTCATGTTGCTTTTACTGCTCCAGTTAGTAAATACTCGCCTGTCTAAGTCTGATTTTAATATGATTATATATAAAGTATTTTAATATGGATATGGAACACCCACCTGTTACTGGTGGAAGAAAGGGAAATGGAAAAACATCCTATTCCTTGGGGCAAATAAAGTTAGTTATTTCTCATGGTTTACTGCCGTGGCCATGGAAGAAGTTGATTCTGTTAAATTGTAGCTTTTTCCAGTCATAGAAGAAATTCGGTGTCGTGATAAGTGGTTGGAAATACAGAAAACACAGAATTTGAATGAGGAGATCTACGGCCAGTATATGTCATTATTGTAGTTATGGTGTATTGCAGTAGAAGTGAGTTCCTGATTTGATTTCTATATAAAAATTCACATTGTATATGTATGATT
>NW_010206074.1:0-712 GCF_000695765.1 Mesitornis unicolor
CATAACTACGCCCCCTCCCGCCTACAAAAGAGCACTCTTGATGCTGTGGAAACCGCCCCCACGCTTGAAGCGTGAATCCCTATGTGCGTATGCACGGGATGTGCAAATGCTCTTGGGAGCTGTAGTCCCCTTCCTGAGGCACAGGCGCGACGGAGAGCTGCTCTCAGAGGAGTGCTGCATGTACCGTCCGCCTGCCCCTTTCCTCCCGCCCTTATCTTGTGTTCGGCACCTAGTCACGCTGCACTTGTACCCGTAGACTCATATTGCAAAAATAAGGTCGGTTTCTCGTTCTTGCCTGCAAAGGCACAATACACCACAGTAGACAGCTCAAGTAATAGAAATCTTATCACCGAAATCAGAAATAGAAAAACCTCTTAACACCAATGTAGCATTAAGAAGCAGGCATTCTTTATTCAACATCGGGTGCGAGGGGCATTATTTATTCCATCCAAGCCCGCACAAGTATGGTCACTTTTCTTAGCATATTTATACACAAAAGTTTCAGGATTTCACAATCTAAGTTACAATGATTGGTTGCAATTTAAATATAATTATAATGCATTTAAATATTTGCTTAATCATTCTCGAATCAACTGCGCTTGCATACAAGGGGTCTTTCGGTGGTCTCTGGTGGTCCCTGGTGGATCTGAAGAGGCACTCTTACTGTTCTTGTTTTTTAACTTTATTTATTAATTCCTTGATTTCCCTTATC
>NW_010206074.1:839-2727 GCF_000695765.1 Mesitornis unicolor
ATTCCTGCTTGGTCTTCCTTGTAACACCCTTGCCACATATTGGTGTTTGTTCCTGTGAGAGACTGAAAGAATTAATGTCTCAAACATTGTGGTGGGACAGATCCTGCATAACAAAAGCTGCAAGTTCTGCTCTGCAAGGAGAAGAAAAGAAGTGCTGGAAGCAGAGTCGCCTGCCTGTCCCAGGACTCAGAATACACAGGTCTGTGTTGCCAGGCAAGCTAATGTGGGGAAGGGGCTCACTGTATTAGGTACAGTAATAAATACAGATCAGTAGTACAATTATCTCTGGTGTTACAACAACACATCCAGTAATTCAGTAGTACAATTATCTAGGTCAAAACAACAGCAAATCCAATAATTTACCAATAAAGGGCTAAACTTAATATCTATGATTGCAAGACTTACATAACCATGGTTATCAGGCAGGGTGACAGGAAGCAGGGCATGGCTTCTTCAGGTGAGTGATGCAGACCAGCCAACGGGCTTGGGGAATTCAGAATTCCCTGATCAGGTTGTCCTCTTTAATTGTTAAGTTGCAGAAGCAGCATCTGGACACGTTAACCAATCATCACACATCATGCCTCTGTTCCAGTTCTGTCCTTGGAGTGCAGGGGGCATGCAAATACTGCGTAAGGCAATGCTAGCTCCGCAGTCCTGAGTGAGATTGACATGATGATTGTCTGTTCAGTGTGTGCTTTTTTCATTTGAGTATTGAAGTAGCATGTTTGTGCTGTAGCTTAATGGTAAGTGGGAAGCACGTGATGCTAGGGAATATAGTGGGTGATTCTGTGTGTGTTTTGGTCTTTTTCTCTGCACTCTCTACCCCATCTGCAAAGCTCACTGCCAGAGGTTGATGGCAGTCTGAAATGGTGTTATGGAAACACCTACAAAATTAATGAATGAATGATAGTTAAGTTAGTAGTAAACTGGTGATATGTGAAATAGTTTAGTTGTTTATGTATTTGAATAAAAATCTAAAAGTTGACAAGATGTATCTTAGCATTGCATTAAGATGGCAGAAGCAGCTCTGGTATACTCCAACATGATTTATATTTTCATACGGTGTTTCTTTAAGCAGTGATTGTCAGTTTGAAATGGAAATTGGTTGAAATCAAAAGATATTAACCTTACAAGATGAAATAGGTTGTCAAAATACTGTCTTGTTAAAACAAAAAATCCTACACACATTAGAGGTATTCATAGAATCATAGAATGTGTTGGGTTGGAAGAGACATTTACAGGTCATCTAGTCCAACCCCCCCCCGCCCCGAATACAATCATTAAGGTTGGAAGAGATCTCTAAGATCATTGAGTCCAACTATCAACCTAACACTACCATGCCCACTAAACCATGTCCTGGAGTGCCATATCCATGCGCTTCTTGAACACCTCCAGGGATGGTGACTCCACCACCTCCCTGGACAGCCAAAGCTTAAGAACCCTTTCAGTGAATAAATTTTTCCCAGTATCTAATTAAACCTCCCCTGGCACAACTTGAGGCCATTTCCTCTTGTCCTGTCGCTTGTTACTTGGGAGAAGACACCGACCTCCACCTCGCTACAACCTCCTTATGGGTTGTTGTAGAGGAGGATAGAGACTCCCCTGTCACGGTAGGGACGGGCAAAGCGACAAGACAACAAGTGTTGGCGCAGCACAAAAAGCCTTTATTGTTTTTCTTCCTCATCTATTTATACTCTCTTTCCCCAGATGTGTCTTCTTCTCATTGGTTCAAAGTTACTATGTTTCTTTTTTATTGGATAATATTTTCACAGTTCATCACAACTCAGCACTTCCGCCAAAGGAACACATACGCCTCAGTCTGCTGTCAGCACTTTCGACAAACTAATTTACCTTGCAACTCTTCTTGTTCCTGTTTATTCTCTCAAGG
>NW_010206075.1:0-1269 GCF_000695765.1 Mesitornis unicolor
ATCTATAATATATATATTAAATATACATATATATATATTCTAAATATAAATATATATATTAAAAAATGTAACCATAGCTTTTGAAGTTGTGAAAGGTTTGAGCAAATATTGCATCACAGTATAAAACTTGACTCTTGCTTCATGTTTCCACTGAGGGATAAGGGGAGAGTTTATCATGGAAGAAGTAAATATATAGAGTCAACATTCAAAGTATTTCTCACAGTGATGGAATGAAAGAGTCAATTGTAAATACACAGATGCTGATAGTACACAGATTCCAATATTTTTCCCACAGAAACACAAACATATTCAATGTAGATATCAGTGGTAGAGCAAGAGGCATGAAATTCAGATACACAGTATGAAGGCTGTGTGTCTAGGCTGCCCGTTGAATGGGTGGCTTTGACTGTCCAATCCAGAAATGTTTAAGAAAACATTCCTTACCATATCTGATACTGCTGTTACTGCTGTTTGCCATATATCGGTAATAAGTTTTGCATCTTTCCCAGAAGTGGCCACTCCATTTTCAGAATTCTCATCCTTAGCACTCTTCTGTAGAGTTCCCTTGCTTTTTGACTTGGTAATATTTATTTCTGCTGAAGGCAGTTTCCAAGAAACTAGAGGAATCCTTAAAAATAAAATATAAGGCATAAATCACACCATCCTTTATAAAAAGTGTTAATTTATAACTATATTGAAGACTATGTCATGAGAATGAGAATGCTTTTTTCAAAATTCTCAAAGCAACAGAAAAGTTATGAACTTTCCTTATGACCAAAAGTGGAGAAATATATGGATGGCAAGAAAATCAGCTAGTTTAATTACAGAATCTAAGGAATAATAACAGAGGGATAAAATTACTTCAGATGACTGTGTGATCTCCTAATATATTCCACATGGGCTAGAAGTGAAGTGTCATTATTCTAAATGAACTATAAGTATTTAAAAAGGCAAGTATCCTTATTGACAACTTTTTTGATATCGTGAAATTATTTCATGGTATCACTTACTTATTAATCACAGAATCACAGAATACTAGGTGTTGGAAGGGACCTTGAAAGATCATCCAGCCCAACCTCTTTGTCAGTGCAGGATCCCCTAGACCAGGTCACACAGGAATGCATCCAGGCAAGTCTTGAATGTCTCCAGAGAAGGAGACTCCACAACCTCTCTGGGCAGCCTGTTCAGTGCTCTATCACCCTTACAGTAAAGAAATTTTCTTCATGTTCACATGAAATCTCCTATGCTCCACCTTGCACCCATTGCCCC
>NW_010206076.1:0-293 GCF_000695765.1 Mesitornis unicolor
CTGGGATGATTCGGGTTTGTTTTCTCTCTTCAGGGGAAATCAGCTGTGGCTGCTGGAGTTCTCGAGAGGGAGGTCACAAGAAATGCAGCAGTGCCGTTGTTATAAAGAAAGTAATAACTTCTGCCTTTATTGGATGAGTTCATTACATTTAAAAATACAGGATTTGTGTTTTGGTTTTTTTCTCAAGTGATTTAAAAAAAAAAATTTCAATTATTTATTCTGTCCATGATTAGGGAAGGAAACACTAAATTAACATGACAAGGCAAGTTTGAAAAGGAAGAGAGAAGAGATAA
>NW_010206076.1:347-981 GCF_000695765.1 Mesitornis unicolor
GGGTGCCCAAACACAGAGAGTTGTTGTGAATGGAACTAAATCCAGTTGGCAGCCAGTCACAGGCTGTGTTCCCCAGGGCTCAGTTCTGCAGCCAGGCCTGTTCAATATCTTTATCAATGGTCTGGATGAGGGGATTGAGTGCTCCCTCATCAGTTTACAGATGACACCAAGTTGTATGGGAGTGTTGATATGCTCAAGGATAGGAAGACTCCACAGAAGGAGCTGGCCAGGCTGGATTGATGGGCTGGGGACAATTGCATGAGGTTTAACAAAGTCAAGTGCCAGGTCCCTCACTCCGGTCACAAAAACCCCATGCAATGGTACAGGCTTGAGGAAGAGTGTCTGGAGAGCTGCCAGACAGAAAGAGATCTGGGTTTGCTGTTTGACAGATGCCTGAAAACCATGAGTGTGCCCAGATGGTCAAGGAGGCCAAGGGCATGCTGGCCTGCATCAGGAATAGTGTGGCCAGCAGGACCAGGGAAGTGGTTGTCCCACTGTACTCAGCACTGGTGAGGCCTCACCTCAAATCTTGTGCTGAGTTAGGGTCCGTTACTACAGGAAGGACATTGAGGCACTGGAGCCTTGTGCTGAGTTAGGGTCCGTTACTACAGGAAGGACATTGAGGCACTGGAGC
>NW_010206077.1:0-6736 GCF_000695765.1 Mesitornis unicolor
AGTTCAAGAAGGACAAGAAATTGCTTGAAAGGGTTCAGCCGAGCCACAAAGATGATGGAGGGAGTGGAGCATCTCCCTTATGAGGAGTGGCTGAGGGAGCTGGGTCTCTTTAGCTTGGAGCAGAGGAGACTGAGTGGTGACCTCATTCATGGGGATCAATTTGGAAAGGGTGAGTGTCAGGAGGAAGGAGCCAGGCTCTGCTCAGTGATAGCCAATGACAGGACAAGGGACAATGGAAACAAGCTGAAGCATAGAAGGTTCAACCTGATTATGAGGAAAAACTTTGTCACTGTGAGGGTGCCAGAGCATGGCCCAGGCTGCCCAGAGAGGTTGTGGAGTCTCCTTCTCTGGAGACATTCAAAATCTGCCTGGCCGTGTTCCTGTGTGACTGCTCTGGTGATCCTGCTCTGGCAGGGGTTGGACTGGGGGAGCTTTCGAGGTTCCTTCCAACTCCTCATATTCTGTGTGACTCTGTGATAAAGGACAAAGTTGCAGTTTGCTTGCACCTTGTGGTAGAAAGTTTTGAGGATGCTTTTCTGGGTCACATTAGAAGATAAAAAATAAATGAAATGTCAGGTCTTAATTACACAGGTGGGTTAGGTATCCCATCAGTAAACATACATACTTTAATTTTCTTTATCTGGTCAAGATGTTCTTCCCAAAGTGTGTAAAATAATGAGGTAGATAAGGAATGGCTGTGTGTAATAGAAGATTCTCTTTGAAAGGACAAAAACGTAACAAGGCAAGTCTGGTTTTTTCCAGAATTAGCAATATGTTTACTTTAAGCTTTTCTTATAAAAGCAAATATTAGTCAATAAAAAGGAAATAGATAACAATAATTGCTACTACTTGGTTTATTACCATGTCGACTATGTCTGCATGGTGGTAGGATAATGAGAGGACTAATTAAACAGTATTGACCTATTTCCAAGTTCTTAATGATCTAAGAGGAGCAATACTCTAAGGTAATAATAGATGGTGTTTAATATCTGTCTTGGCCATTACCTGACCACAAAAAATAACTCTTCAGAAATTTTGTTATTGAAATAATCACCGTTTAGCTCCCTCAGAAAAAATATATTTTGCTTATGCCTTGGCATTGCCTGGTTACTTAATAATATAATGAAGGAAGTGAGAGAATGCAAAAAGAGAAGTGGGTGTTTTATACCTTCCCCTAGGCCTCGGCTGGGTTTGATACAGCTGTAATTTTACAAAGTGAAAAATGTGACATGCTATGAGTGGCTGTCGTCGCTTAGTCTGGCTTGCCATGCACAGGCAATACAGCCATTCTAATCTATCTCCTTTTGAAGTTTTAAAAAGTTATATGGAAAAAAATAACAATAACAGAGTATCTATAGCAGACCAGAGTAAGCTGTTCTAATAAGTTTAATATTCTTGTATTAAGAAAATTTACCTTAATTCTCACCTGAAGTAGTTTACTTTCCTTTTAAGCCTCTGAAACACAATATTGTTCTGTTATATTGAATATACTTGAATATTCCTTGGAAATGGGCTAGATCCTGTGCTTTTAAAGAAATCCTCGAAAAACCACCTGTCAGACTCCAGGAGTGGAGCATCTCCCTTATGAGGAGCAGCTGAGGGAGCTGGGTCTCTTTAGCTTGGAGCAGAGGAGACTGAGGGGTGCCCTCATTCATGGGGATCAATTTGGAAAGGGCGAGTGTCAGGAGGAAGGAGCCAGGCTCTGCTCAGTGATGTCCAGTGACAGAACAAGGGACAACGGGTGCAAGCTGGAGCATAAGAGGTTCAACTTGAACATGAGGACAAACTTTGTGAGTGTGAGGGTGCCAGAGCATGGCTCAGGTTGCCCAGAGAGGTTGTGGTGTCTCCTTCTCTGGAGACACTCAAAACCCTCCTGGATGCGCTCCTGTGTGACTGCTTTGGTGATCCTAGTCTGGCAGGGGTTGGACTGGATGAGCTTTCGAGGTCCCTTCCAACTCCTAATATTCTGTGATTCTGTGACTCATTCAGAGAAAGGTTCAATCCTGACAGATCTGATAGAGAGGCTGACTTTCAATCAAGACTTTCTAATAAGATGTAATTCCTTGTCCCTAGCTGTGGTCCATCTCAGTGTAATTGATTATGCTCATTCTGTTGCCTCAGAGGAAGGCAATGCTTTTCGTCCATTCCTGAAAGTACGCTGCACGTTGAGACAAAAATAAATCCCTCATGTGAATATGGTAAAAACAAATACAGTCTGCAGACAGTAACAAGTCTTTTTCAATAAACTTTAGAAAAATCCAGTAATTCAAAAATCCAAACTTTCATGGCCTGTGAGTAAAGATGTCATTTCTCTGTTTTGGTTGGTGTGTTGTTTTTTTTATTGCTAAGCTAACCAGAGTGAGTTCCTGAATTGCTCTCCATAAGAACTGTCCTCTGTTATCAATCCTGTGATTATTTAAGACCTTTCCAGTATCTCAAAAACTCTCGTGGATCCAGAAGTGGACACTGTATTGCCATAGTGGTCAGAGCTGTTTTCGACACGTATATAATAGCATATACCCCAAATCAATGTGTTCAGGTAACTGAAGATCTCATCAAATGTCTTTACTGAAAGAGTGATCAAGCACTGGAAGGGGCTGCCCAGAAACGTGGTCGAGTCCCCATCCCTGGTGGAGTTCAAGATGTGCGTGGATGTGGCACTTGCGGCCATGGTTTAGTGGGCATGGTGGGATTGGGTTGATGGTTGGATCCAGTATCTGTTGACAACACTCTTTGTTTCTAGATGTCCTTTTATATCATTCCCAAGCATACATAATTTCCTTGCTTCCCAGCTTGCCAAGTGATCCAGGAACTTCTGTCTCACTGTCTTCCTCTGGGATTTCTCACTTGCCCATTTTTCATCTCAGTTTCAAACTTTGGATTTTTTTGTCTTTAGGCCAAAAAAACAATCTGCACAAGGCCCTGTAAAAATATCTTTAATAAAAGCTGGAGGTCATTCTTTCCATGCAGACATTGCTTTGAAAATAATGTTAATTTAAACGTTCTGTTTTCATTTAAAACTCTCTGTTGGTACAAGTAAGGCTTTCCAGACAAAATAGAAAAAAAAAGTCTCTTGGGTTTTCCAGTTTTATGATTCTGCATGTTTTGGAAGTGCTCTGGATACAGTTGATTTCCCCATATTCTTACGTAGTCCATTAAGTCCTCCTATAAATGCTTAAGCACATGCCTAACTTCACTCACGGGAAGTGGCCACGTGGCAGTAAAGGGAAAAAATCACATAAACAGAATTTGCACAGGATTTCAGCAAGTTGTTTTCCATGGCACATACAGCAATGAACTAGGGAGTATTTAAAGTAAAGAAATGAAGTTACACATCACAAAGCTAGTCAGATCTAAGATGGCATTTTAAAAAAAAATTGATTTTCAGGAAAAATTCCAAAGACATTAAAATGTCACTTCCAATAGAATTTTTTTAAAATTGTTATTTATTCCTTGATCTGTCAGGTTTCTACAACTATGGCTACTGCTGCAAATAAAGCAGACTGGGGACTGTTACCAGGCCTGAAGCCAACCAGGATGACAAATTTTGTCTTGCTTGTCCTAAAAGAGGGTGGTTGTATCTGGCTGTCTACCAAAAATGCTGCCTGCTTGTGGTACCCCTGAACCATACCTTTTACTTGAGAGGTTGTTCGTTGACCTGGATGAAAACCATGTAATGGACTCTACTAATTCAACATGTGCAGACTTCCATATCCTCTTTAGTGCTTTAATATAGATGCTGCTTGTGATTCTCTGCCTTTACTTTAGCAGACATACCCCCTCCTATCTCGTTATACTAATCAGCAATTAGCTTTTTAAATCTTAGCCTGCTAATTGAAAATGACAGGGATTTGTTCTGAGAGAAACTTTCTTGTGTCCCTAACAAGGCACCACTGCCAGGGGGTAAAAAAGTGATTACAAATATATGCTTGTTTCTTAGCAATCACTGAGAGCTCCTCTTTCTAATTAATACTGTACAGTTCCGTGAAAACCTTATTAGTTCACAGTACTGAAAGATCAATTAATTCCAGTTAAAAATTGATGGTATGAATACTTTTTTGTGAAATTCTGGCTGTGCCTGTGTTTAACGTTAAGACAAGCGAGCAAGACTTTGTGTTTTGTTTTATCACTTATTATTTTTAAACAGCTTGAAAATATTCAAATGCAGAATATGTGTAAACTAGGTAGCTCAGCTCCAAATTTCCACCCCTCAAAGTTCTAATAGCATTAATGGGAAATAGCTCATCTATGAAAAGTGTGATGAAAGAGTTCCTCTTGCTTTACTTGCAGCAACCAACAGCAAAAGCAGAAGCAAGAGAGAGAATAGGGCTCTCCAAATCCTCCCAGCTTATAAATGTTTTAATAACATTTCATTGTCATTACTAAACTGACCTTGTCCAGAAAGAAAGTGCCATAGACAAAGCCAAAGCTATGGAAATAGGCTTTAAGTCAGTGGATGCTGTATATGTGAACTCTGTTCAGTAAGAAACTGGAGGACATGATCTTATACACAGAAAACCTTTGGGATTACACATGAAAATAGAGCTATCTGTATAGATATGACTGCAGGACCGTGATCTTGGTGTTGTGACATGTTTATACTGTTATCTATCATCTACCTTCTCTAAGGTGCTGGTAGATGCTTCTAAGTCCTGTTCCTTTCTTAATGTGGAAAACTCCAGTCTGGGGAGGAGAAGAGGGTCTGCACAGACCTTGTGTAGATGTTGGCTACTCAAAAAGAGTGGTATTTTTTGTATCTGACATAATCTTGTATTGGGTGAGGTGCTGTTTAATATTGTATTACACTGCAGCACTTCAGAGGAGAATAAAACCACTTTCCTTCCTTCATCCAACAAAGAGCATTGTTCTGAGCTCCTTCTGTCCTAGGACTGTTGTGGGTGTTAGGATAAAGTCATAGATGGGATAAACACAGAAGGGAAACTAAGGCATATGAGGTGTTTGCAACCTGAAGTGTCTCCACTCTCTGTGTTACTTTTTCCATCCAACTCCACCACAACAAAGGATGTTTTCCCCTTCTGGGATTGAGGATAGGAACATAAAGCCCCTAGTCCAGCTTGCAGTAGTTGTTGGGAATGGCTCTTGCAGGTCATTTCACAGCATTACAGAATAGCTGAGGTAGGAAGGGGCTGCTGCAGATGGTCTAGTCCAAACCCTCCACGCAAAATAAAGTCACACAGAGCTTCGTCCAGATAGGGTCTCACTATCTCCAAGGATGGAGACTCCACAACCTGTCTGAGCAACCCACACCAGGGCTTGCCCACTCTTACAGGAAAAAAGTTTCTTGTTTCAGCAGAGCTTCCTGTATTTTAGTTTGTGCCCATTGTTTCTTGTCCTGGCACTGGACACCAGTAAGAAGTTCCCGGCTTTGTCTTCCTTACTCTTCCTGCTACTCAGATATTTACTCATCGATAGGGTCACCCTTGAGCCTTCTGTTCTTTAGATGAACAGTACCAGATCTCTCAGTCTTCCCTTGTATGAGAGATGTTCAAGTCCCTTAATCATCAAGTTCAAACAGGGAACTGCTGGAGAGAGTCCAGCGTAGGGCTACAAAGATGATCAAGGGAGTGGAGCATCTCCCTTATGAGGAGCGGCTGAGGGAGCTGGGTCTCTTTAGTTTGCAGAAGAGGAGACTGAGGGGAGACCTCATTCATGTTTATAAATCTATAAAGGGTGAGTGTCACGAGGATGGAGTCAGGCTCTTCTCAGTGACAAACAATGATAGGACAAGAGGTAATGGGCACAAGCTGGAACACAGGAGGTTCCACTTAAATTTGAGAAGAAACTTCTTCTCAGTGAGGGTGACAGAGCACTGGAACAGGCTGCCCAAAGAGGTTGTGGAGTCTCCTTCTCTGGAGACATTCAAAACCCGCCTGGATGCCTTCCTGTGCAACCTCATCTAGGTGTTCCTGCTCCGGCAGGGGGATTGGACTGGATGATCTTTTGAGGTCCCTTCCAATCCCTAACGTTCTGTGATTCTGTGATTCTGTGATCATCTTTGTGACCCTTTCTATGTCTTCAAGGACCCTCAGATTTCTTTTTGTGAAGTTGCTTTCCAGCTGGCTTGCACCCTGTACTTATCAATATCTGGGATTATTCCTCTCCTGGGAAACTGGTATTTCCTTGTTGAACTTCATGAAGTTCCTTTTGGCCCATTTCTCCATCCTGTCAAGATCCCGTTCAATGGTAGCACAACTGTCTGATGCATCAACTACTCCTCATAATTTTGTTATCACCTGCAAATCTGCTGAGAGTGCAGCCTCCTGTACCATTATCCAGTTCATTAATGAAGTTATCAAACAAAATTGGTCCCAGTACCAGGCCCTGGGGTACACCACCAGTGACTGGCCTTCACGTGCACTTTGTCCCACTGTCCACAAACCTTTGAGTCCAGCAGTTCCAACAGTTTTCAATCCACTTCACTGTCCACTTATTCGGCCCATACTTCATTTCACCATGAATGAGGATGCTATGGGAGACAGTGTTAAAAGCATTACTAAAATCAAGATAAACAATATCCAGTGGTCTCCCGTGCTCCACCAAGCTTCTCATCTCATCTTAGAAGGGCAGGGTGTGGTGAAGATTACTGCACATGATCATTGGATTCCTTGCCCCAATCTCTGCAAACTCAGACAGCATATCTAAGTTACTCTCAGGTCACTTGTCCCCACTTCCACCTCTTATCACAGAGTCATAGAATGGTCTGGGTTGGAAGGGA
>NW_010206078.1:0-1352 GCF_000695765.1 Mesitornis unicolor
CTGGAGCTAAACCATGTCCCTTAGTACCACACCAATGCACCTTTTGAAACCCTCCAGGGATGGGGACTCCCCCACTGCCCTGGGCAGCCCCTGCCACTGCTTGACCACTCTTGCAGGCCCGAAATTCCTCCCAAAATCCAACCTCACCCTCCCCTGCCACAACTTGAGGCCATTTCCTCTCGTCCCATCGCTTGTTTTTTGGGAGCAGAGCCCGACCCCCCTGGCTGCCCCCTCCTTTCAGGAGCTGCAGAGGGGATAAGGTCTCCCCTCAGCTCCTCTTCTCCAGTTGAACCCCCCAGCTCCCTCAGCTGCTCCCCATCATTTGGGTGCTCCAGACCCCTCCCCAGCTTCGTTGCCCTTCTCTGCATCCTCCAGACGCTCATTGAGGAGCAGCCTTTGCCAGCGCCCTCTGGAGAGCCCTGCAAAGCCCACAGATGTCAGACACTGATTCAGGTTGGAGCAGGCTTTGGGAAGTCACAGCCACCACATCACCAGGCCACCACGTCCCCTACACGCGATGCAGACGCCTAAACCTGATCTGGGGTCTGGCCGGGCTCCAGCGACACGGAAAGAACATGCGCAGCGCTGAATGGGTTTGCGCCTGTTCCCCAAATTGTTCTGTACTCTGCATCCTCCACTCACTGATTGCGGAGGAAACAAGACCTCGCAAAGACGTGCTGAAGTCTGTGAGGATTAGAAAGGACCTCTCTACCCCTGACAGATTGCAGCCTGAAAGAAAGGAGTGGAACGTAGGCGTGGATCCAAGCCCCACTGATGTCAAATGGAGTATTTCCACTGACGTCAGCAGATTTTGGATCGAGCCCTCGAGTTTCCTAGCGTATGTCACTGCTAAAAAAGACACTGGTGACACCGGCCAATGCTTTCAATAGCAAGTCTGGTTTGAGCCGCTCTGTATCCAGATGCCCAACCTGGGCAGCTGGAGCACAGGAATTCCCAGTCTGGATCAGACCTGGGGGTTGCCTGTCCTTGTAGGTGGTTGTCAACAGCAGCCGGCAGCGGGCAGGAAGGTGAGAAAACTGGGACCATCTGCTCCGCTTACATCCCATCTCGCTCTGGTTTCTATGAATAGAGAAATAGAATAATAAATGGTTTTGGTTGGAAAAGACCTCTAAGTTCATCAAGCCCAACCATCGAACCAGCCCTAAGGACACCACTAAACCATGACCCAAGCACAACATCTCCTCATCTGTTGAACCCCTCCAGGGATGGGGACTCCACCACTGCCCTGGGCAGCCCCTGCCACTGCTTGACCACTCTTGCACGACAGAAATTCCTCCCAAAATCCAACCTCACCCTCCCCTGCCACAACTTGAAGCCATTTACTCTTGTCC
>NW_010206078.1:1447-6738 GCF_000695765.1 Mesitornis unicolor
GACCCCCCCAGCCCCCTCAGCCGCTCCCCATCATTTGGCTGCTCCAGACCCCTCCCCAGCTCTGTTGCCCTTCTCTGCCCACGCTCCAGCCCCTCAGTGTCCTTCTGGGAGTGAGGGGCCCAGAACTGACCCCAAGATTCGAGTGGCGGCCTCACCAGTGCCAAGGAAAAATGCCAAAGGTCTGGGGCATGAGGAGCAGCAGCCAAACCTGAACCTTCATTAGCAGCTGCTGGTTTAAAAGCCACCTGAAGGTGCAGTTTTCCTCGGCGTGTTTCCTGCCAAACTCCAGCATGCTTTACTAGCGAGACGTTAAGGTCAAAGTGAGAACGTCCTCCACAAAGTTCAGGGTTGGATTTGGCTTCCTCAAGTTCGTAACAGCCAACGCCTTGAGCAGCATCAACGGGAATGGGGCTGAAATGGGAACGTCTTGGTGTGGGACAATTCCTCATGGTCCTCCTCGTTTGGTAAGAGAAATAATCTCAAATCACAGGGGAAAAAGGAAAAAAATCATGATACAACATCAAATGCACAAAATTTTTTAAGAATAAAGAAAAAAAGTCAAGTTTAAACGCAGCTTCACTTAAACTTTGTACAGGGGCTGGGCAGGCCAAAGACGCCAGGCCTGTCAGCCTGTCCTTGGGTGATCCATCTGTCCTTGGGCGTTCTGTGTCCTTGGGCGATCTGCCTGGACCCCCACCGCCGTGGGTGGACGGAGGAACCCCCCGTGTCATTCCCGACGAGGCCTCTAGATGTCCACACAGTCCCGGGCATGGGCAGGACCTCGCTGGAGCCAGGCCCCACCGGCCGGGGGTTGCCCATCCTCGCCCACCAAAGGCCCCCATGGAGGCCTCATTGCTTGGCCCCCCTCGGGGACGGGGAAGGAGGTCTGGGAGGGGGTCGCCCCCAAGTTTTAGCCACGTAACTTGGTTCTCTATATTGGGGTCCTTGATATTTGGGGTGAGCATCTCCGGTCAGGATCCCCTTGCGCGCACACACGCTGCGGCCCCGGCTGGGACTTTTCAAGGGATAATCGGGAGCAGGGATGGAAACTCAGGAAATCGTTGGCTTTGTGATACTTTTTCCTCCTTTCATAACAACGTATCTCAAACCCAGCCAACACCAAAGGCAAAGAGGACCCTGCGGCTTGGTCTGGCAAAGAGAGGAGCAGGATTTGTTCTTTTGGCAGAGGAGGCCTGGGCCGATGGAGCCCAGGGCCGTGGTTTCGGCAGGCCCTGCCATGCTCCAGCAGCCCAGGAGAGGTCACGCTCTCCCAACCGAGGAAAGGGCTTCCTGCCCAGAGCAGATGACAAACACGGGACTTCCCAAAGCCCGCATCCAAATTCCTCCTTGTTTATGGATGACCGAGTCTAGTCTATTGTAATGGGCTGTTGATGCTTCGCTCTGGTTTTCCCCTTCTTCCACAATTTGGCCAGAAAAAAAGTGAAGAAATCCCACCAAGGCAAAAAAAAACATCGGTCCTGGAGAGCTTTCACATTGCACTCCTTGGCAGGGATGGGAAATGTGGGGCTCTGGGGAAACAGTCCTCACATTTGAGCCCCGAGAGGACTTCTCCCCATTCAGGGGAAGGGGAAAATGGGGTCCTGACCTGTGCCCTTTCAAAATGGTACACAGCCTGAACAGCACTACTAAGCTGTGCTCAGTTCTGGGGCCCTCACTCCCAGAAGGACACTGAGGGGCTGGAGCGTGGCCAGAGAAGGGCAACGGAGCTGGGGAGGGGTCTGGAGCAGCCGAATGATGGGGAGCAATGAGGGAGCTGGGGGTTCAACTGGAGAAGAGGAGCTGAGGGGAGACCTTATCCCCTCTGCAGCTCCTGAAAGGAGGGGGCAGCCAGGGGGGGGTCGGGCTCTGCTCCCAAAAAAACAAGCGATGGGACGAGAGGAAATGGCCTCAAGTTGTGGCAGGGGAGGGTGAGGTTGGATTTTGGGAGGATTTCTGTCGTGCAAGAGTGGTCAAGCAGTGGCAGGGGCTGCCCAGGGCAGTGGTGGAGTCCCCATCCCTGCAGGTGTTAAAAGCCAAGGAGATGTCGTGGTTGGGCCATGGTTTAGTGGTGGACTTAGGGCTGGTTTGATGGTTGAACTCGGTGATCTTAGAGGTCTTTTCCTACCAAAACCACTCTATGAAGCACAGGCAGCGATGACACAAGCCATTGCTGTGGATTAAAGCAGCAAAAAAAGCTGATTTTGGACACCCCTAACAGAGATCTGCTCTGAGAGCTCTCCAACACGTTTCAGGTGGATCCCTGAGGAGCTGGCCCAGGCTGCCCAGAGAGGTTGTGGAGTCTCCTTCTCTGCAGACATTCAAAACCCGCCTGGACGCCTTCCTGTGCAACCTCATCTGGGTGTTCCTGCTCCGGCAGGGGGATTGGACTGGATGAGCTTTGGAGGGCCCTTCCAATCCCTCACGTTCTGTGATTCTGTGATTCTGTGAGCTGTCAAACACCAGATGTGTTCATCAGTGACCCAGCGGTGCCCTCCCCACCCCAACCAGGCACCACAGACCTTAACAACCGCACCAAAAATGTTGTTTTTCTTCAGAAACAGAAGCGGAGCCACTACCCCTTGCTCCACCGCCTGCTTTCAAACCTAGAAATCTCAGGCTGTTGAATCGCTGCCATGGCCACAGCCAAATGTGAGCAGCGAGAAGCCGAGCGTGGGATGAGCGGTGGCTTTCCAGGAGCCACCCAGGCCCACAGTCCCTGGATTTCCAGCTGCAGCGGCACGCACCCATGCAATCAGCGTGGGATTTCTCCTTTACATTCCCTCTACATAAACAACCTCGCCAAAGGAAATGCCTTTTCCCTCCTGGCTCCCGCTCCCGGCTGCACAACCGGCACACTCTGTCCCTGCTCTCGGGCCATGGTGAATCCCTTTGCGTCCGCCCCTTCCTCCCTTCCCTGCCTCGAATTTGCTGGAAGCAGCCATATATGGTGGAAAAAAATGGAGAAAACAGCACGGAAAGCTGCAGGCCTCTGCCTGGGGCAGGCACCCACCAGATCCCTTCAGAGGGGGCAAAGGATGGCCTGGCACAAGAGGAGTGTGGCTTCTCCAAGCAACGATGGGCAGCGGTCCCTGATGCCCTATACCAGGAAAAGAAACCAAAAAAAGGCTTTTCTCAGCATGAGGCTTTTATTAGAAGCAGGATTCAGATGGATGGTGGGAACAGGGGCAGTTTCCAGCATGGAAAGCTCCTGTACTGCCTGGGTTGTGCCCTACCCAGTTCCTCCTCTATGACTTGGCTCTCTCTTAGTCACCCCAGGGCCTGGTTTCTGGCTCGGCCCAGCCCCGCTGTGGTTGAACCGAGTTGTCCCCACACAACGTTGGTCACACAGGTCCCCTTGTCACCCCTCGCTGGGAGGGGACAGGGCACTGGCCGCTCACCCCATCACCCGCAGCAGCTTTGCTCCTGGTTACGGGTGGGGGATCCTCCAAGCACTGCAATCCCCCTGGAATGAGCTAAGAGGGGGCAAACACCTTAAAATAATTGCTTAGAGGGAGCAAGGGAACCCCCAAGAACCGATCTCTGCCCAGAAATCCAACCAGCTCCTCTTCGGATGCCCTTGGTTTGGGAAGGAGACGTGACATTTTGAAGCTCTTGTTTTTTACAAACCCCAGTCCTTAAGTTTTCCGAAACCCTTGCTCAATCCAGGGCGCTGTTTGCGTGGGAAAACCTCGTGAATCAAGCCCCAGCCCTGAGGAAATCACTTCTGCAGAAGGCCTGGCGAGGCGCTCCCAGCCGGATAGGGGTCAGGGGAGCAAAGGGCAAAAGCTGATTGACAGATAAAGAGAAATTTGGAGAGGATTTGGGCTGGGGAACGTGCCTTGGATCATATCTGTGGCAAGGGCTTTGGCTTCGGACCCCATCGTCCTTTGACATTGCTGGAATGTGCTTCACTGTCCGAGAGCGAGCAGCCACGGGCTGGACGAGTCTTCCTTGGAAAGATGGGCACCAAAGGCAACCGGAGAGGGTAAACACGGCTCCAACGGGAACGCCGGGCACGGGCCCAAAACGGGGTCTTTGGGATCAAATATCCCACGGCTGGCACGGCTGGCAAGAGAGCGCTCTGCGTTTTGCCAAATTTGAACAAATCTGCGATTCTTCGTTAAACCGGCACCTTTTTCCCTAGGGTGGCACCAGACAATGGGGCGAGCCGGCCCCGACCAGAGGCGGCAGGAAAAAGGTGCAGTTCCTCCATTACGTACCCTAATGGTGAAATTATTCTCTGGCAGCAAGGGAATTTGTCCTGCAGTCTGGCAGGCGAACAGTTTATGCCCTGCAGTTTATCTGGCCGGTTTATCGGTTTATACTAACAGGTGTGAATTAACTCCGGGGGAAGGAGAGGACGGCAGCGAAAGAAAAGCACGGCGCGTGCCAAAAACACTGAGAAAAACAAGCTCCGAAGGACACCGGAGACAACTCCTAACAAAAACATATCCCTTTTCCTCCTTGGGGTGGAGAGGTCTTGGAAGCCCCTCGTTTTCCACTCCTGCCTTTTTGGGTGGCTCCAAAAATATTGTTCTCTCGTTTCCTCCACTCCCCGTCCTTTCCTGAGCTGCAAAACCATTAATGGCTTTTATAACCAAGGGCAAAATAGCCCCTGCGTGGCAGGGAGAAATGTCCACCCAGCAAAAATTACCTAGGAAGGAAAATTTGAGGATTTCTCTGTGGAGAAAACCTCTTATGGGGGACAACACAACTGTCCCTGGTCCCTAAATCCTGACTGAAAAACAGGGACGAGGGCCCTGCCCTTGTTTATGGGAAGGATGTGGTTGTTTGCCCTTCCTTAGATCATGATGAACTTGTTTACCGGGGGAAGTCCCCCGTTTTCTACAGCGAGCAGCAAGAAACATCTCGACATTGCGATCTCAAAAATAAACCTTTACCTCAGCTTTTCTTACCAGATGCTTTCTGTGTGTGTCTTGTCCCCCTCAAGACGCCGGCCCGAAGGATCTCGAAACACAGGGAAGCAGGAGGGGGTGTCGCACTTCCCCTTTAGTGCTATGACGGCGCCTTGAGGGGGATATTTCTGGGAAGGACGCGTGGGAAGGGTCCCCAAAATTTGGCGGGTGGGAAGGGGGTTCAGGTCCCCTTTTGGGGGGTCGTGAGGGGCTGCAGGAAGTGAGCTGTGGGAAACACCCCCCCATGACAGCCCAAAAGAATGGAAAGAGACCCCCAATGTCAAGCTTTGATGCCCTACCCCAAATCTGTTACTATTTACCTCAAATAATGTGTGGTCAATAGGGGTGGCACAGGGAGGGGGCTGAGGAAACGCC
>NW_010206079.1:0-8757 GCF_000695765.1 Mesitornis unicolor
TTTTTTTTTTTCTCCTTACGTACAATGGATATTATAAACAAATAAATAAAAGACTCTGAGAAATATAGAGAGGTTTGATTCTTACCTATGCTTTCCATTGTGTTAATTTTGCTGGCTTTTTTAATTATCAGTTGACAGTTGCTGTGACAGATTAAACTATTCTCCATGTGCTTGCATCCACAATCATATTGTCTGTAAGTGATACAGTTGTTGATGTAAGTTGGTTGCTCAGACTCATTTCTGTCCCTCAAGAGCCTGGAACAAACTGCTTCTTGAGATGCAGTAACCACAGACTCAAGTAAGAAAGGCATCGACTCATCCAGAAAGAGGAGGGTGGGGGAAACAGCACTGAGTTTTGTCCTTGGATATTGTCAGTGTAAAGCAAGACAAACAGTTCAGTGTTGCAGTCCATTCTATCATTGCTGCTGTGCTACTGTCTGAAACAGAAGTGAAGCGTGCTGTTATACAGTTTGCTAATGCTGTCTTGCATGCACTTTCCAGAAAATGCAGCTTTCAAAAAGGGTGGGTAACTATTTCATTGCCAATTTTATAAAATGAACACAGTAGCCTGTTATACCATACCGGAGATTAGGCAAATACAGGCAGGCTAACCCAAAGTTACCATGGTTTCTTACCCTATCAGTCCTTTCTGCTATGTCGTACCATGTAAAAACAAACTGACAAATGGCAATTCATAAAATATTGTGCAATCTGCTCAGGAACAGTACTGTAGCTCCAAAGTGGTTTTCTGCCAATGTTTGTGTCGTATAAATGGTCCATTGTATGCAGAGAGCCCCTGAAATCTCACTCAAGCTTATTTATTGTTGCTTTGTTTAATGTGAGGAAATCTTGTGGTCTTAGCCAGTCGGTGCATGCTTGTGGGAGCACTTCAGAGAGCCCCATTACCTGGGCAAATAAAACACCTTCTGGTAAGAAAAGAAACTTGAAAATGCACTGGGCGTGCTTTGAATGGGGTGGTGTGATGTGCACTGGGAAACTAAGTGAGGTCACACCCAGGTAGAAAATGTGTAGCTTGAATCTGACCTAAAAATGTGAACTTTTCTCTGAGAAACAGCTCCAGCGTTGCAATTTGGGCCAGTGACGTGCACCATCCACCACCCCCTAAGTCCTCGGGGAGGTGGTTCAGTTTGGTGTGCTGTTTCACTCCTCTGCAGGTACAAACTGCATCTCTGGCCAAGAAGAGGTGGTTTATCATTCGGATTCCATAGCCTAGGTAGCAAATTTCAGTGTAGAGAGGTCATGGGATTACTGCTCCAGTTCCGGAATGGGCAGCGAGGAAGGAGTGCTGGGTACTGTGAGCTGTGCTTGAACCGTCCTTTTACATTAGGGCTTCTTGCAGCAACCAAGAGTTTGCTCTGTGTGCAGAATGGCAGGCAGCAGCCTCAGTCCATGCCCTCTGTGAGGTTATGAAATGCTTCAAATAGATTTCCAAGAACATACATACAAAAAAAGAAAGAGAACGCAGCTATAAACTGTATTCTGAGCGAGCTGTAGAATGTTATAGTCCTGGTATAGTCCCTAGGGCTAAAACCATGTGCTTTTGAAGCTTGTGTTGTGTAACTATTTTGAGTTCTTGCATTCAGTAGAGATCTGTTAATACTGAAGTGTATTCACTGTATCCTTCCCTAATTTTAATCCGTTTAAGAGATTTGAATTTTTTTCTATGATTGTGTACATAAACTCTTCCGTAGTTGAAGTCTAGGAATTAGTAACTACTCTGTGATATTTTGTACCCTAAGAAAAGCACTTCTTTGATTTTATTCACTTTATTTCCCCTCCTTCTTCTCCCCATGGCATTCTTTGATTTGTTCCATCTTGGACTCTCTTCAGAGAAAAACAAAGTAAAACCCTAAATCCTGTAAACAGCATTCACTGTGTCAGAGGAGCTTAAACATTTTTAAGCCCAAAGGTCAATTTTCCTATTAATATAGTAGGGAAAGGAATATTTCCAGCAAAGATACTAAAGGGAGGTTATAGCCTAAATTTGTATGGGACAAAGGTATCTGCAAAACATTAAGAAATGGCTTCAGAGTGGTTTCGGTTTTGTTCCTTCACATAAAGTTTATACAAAAGACAAGGAGACGTTTCATAGTCTGCAATAGAAAGACATGTAATGTCAGCCAAAGCTGTACACGATGAAGAGCTATTTAAGAATATTACATTTGACCTGGAAATTGCGTTGTTTCAGTTTCAGGCCAAGGGCGTATTGTCTTGCAGACAGCGATGAGGAGTCCTCCAGCGCTGGGTCGTCAGAAGAGGACGATGCTCCCGAATTGGCCGGAGAGAAGCAGGTGACTCCAGGAGCAGAAGGGTGAGCTCTCTCACAGTTTGTTAATCCTTTCCTCCCTGCCGTGTTTAACCAGACTTCATGTAACTGATCTCTTGGTCCAGTCCTATAATGCTCATTGTCACACGGGGTGTTAAGAGCACGAGTGTATCCAAGCAATTAAGCAAACACCACTCGCCCATTTCTAGAGCAAACAGCAGCAATTAAGCCATGTACTTCAAACTGAAAGGCAGCTGCGTTGCTGAGTGTTTTACCCTGCTGGGAGCGTTGTTCACCAAACACCACTTCTGCAGTGACCTGCATCGGGCTCCTTTGGACACTTCCTAATTCCTTCACTATTGGATCACAGAGAGCCAAGTCTTTGGGCATGAGAACCTCTGGGGACCTTCCCCTTGCCTGGTACCAGTGCCAGGAACAGGATTTTGTGTATGAACTTGAAGTATTTTGCTTATATACAGTATTATGCCCATACTGATCCTGCCAATCCCTTATTCCCAGTGTGTTCCTTTCTTTTAAGAAAACAGCTGCTATTCAAGCCCAGCCTTCTTGCTCAGGGTTTTGTCTTTTGTGTGTGTGTTTTGGTTTGGTGTTTTTTTTTTCTTCCTTGAAAGGCTTGGAGTGTCTGGGCTGTGCAATACTGCCCTCTGATGCTGTGTAGGAGTTTTCAAGCAAATTTCCTAACGTCAGTTTTGCCACGTCATTCCTCGTTTTGGCTGCTGTTCCGATTTCTTTGCTTTTTCCATCTGATTGAAATTATGCCATGCAATGAGAAATCTGTAGTAACACTGAAATGTCTCATATAATCACAATTTGTCCTATGTCTGAAGACACCTCAGTGTTTTTACAGTGAATATACCAAAAGGCTCTGTGACATATTCAAAATTCTTTGATAGGAATTGGTAGTTTTTCTCCTAAAACCTTTTGAAAACTGCGTGATGAATTGTTGGAATAGTTTCAATAGATGCATTTCATATCTTTAAAATAGAGATTATATAAACAACTCCTAAGGACAAAGAGAGAACAAGAAATTTTTAAGTAAAATACTGAAATAATTGCGTTACACCTTTCAAAAATCTACATTGCTGTCACTGTAGAATCTGATGAGTGTGACTACTTTATCTGGGTAAAGTTACAGCTAATATAAAATACAAAAATTGAAATTAATTCAGCCCTTTTATATTGGCTGAGGGGTTTCTTCTCTTATCTCGTGCTAAGGAAAAAGCGCTGTAAAAGGTTGGATGAACAGGAACTTTTTGCAGGCTATTAAAATGTGATTTCCTTAGCAAGGCTCTCTCTGCTACATGACATCAAGAGCCACAATTGGGTATAACATAGTGTGTGAAAATATACGCTCTCAGAACAGCATGTTTGATCGTTCTGAAATGGGATAGGTGTGAGGAAAGACACTTTCAGTCCTTGAAGGATGTGTTTCAAAAGCTAGGATGCAGTCTGACACTGTTGCTGACACAAGTAGGCTGCTCTTACAGGCATGGTTATAACCATTTTGGGAATAGCATTCCACCCGCTGCCAAAATCGCTTCCCTCTTCGTGTTCACCACTCATTGCAAATGTTGCAATACCTTAAAATGAAAACCCTTTTTGTTCAACTCACACTGTTAAATAGATCAGACGTGATGGTTTGGCCTTCTAAGCTGATATGTGCATATGTCTCAGTGCGTCTGTGTCTTGGCAATTTTGTTAGAACAGTAATAGGTTATCATTTCTCATGGCAGGTTGTTGGCATAAGTGATGTAAGTATATTTACAGTTTTAAAAAATGTGGGGTTTCCAATGCCATCTGGGAAGGAGGAGTGTTCAGACTGGGCAGGATTTCTGCCCCACACTTGTAGCTGGCAGAGTACGGCTGCTGTGTGCAGGCACTGGTGGGTACTGCTTGGACATGTGACCATGTTTCTGTTTAGAATTTTTATATCAGAACCCCTAATGATTCAATAGGAAATCCATGGGTGTCTTAGCATACCATAGGTTTAAGAAAATTGTCTTGATGTACTCTTTTTCTGTTCTCTATCTAAAGGTATGTCGGAGGACATCGGACAAGTAAGATCATGAGAATTGTGGATAAAATTACGAAGTCAAAATACTTTCAGAAAGCAACAGAGACGGAGTTTATTAAGAAGAAAATTGAAGAGGTCTCCAATACTCCGTTGCTGCTAACAGTTGAAGTACAAGAGTGCAGAGGAACACTAGTGATTAACATTCCACCTCCACCTACTGACAGGATATGGTAAGAGCAACTTTCTGCAGAACTGGGCAATATTTCGGGTGTGTGCTACCTAGGGGAGCGAAACTAAGACAAAAGGTAAAAACATACCTGAAATGGGTTCTGGAAAGGGTGCAGTACAAACCAGTGAATGAGGTAGGAACTGCTATTAAGAGAATATTGACAGTTAACACATTTAAGTATCTGCTTTGTTGGAGTGTTTATAATAAAACCTACTCTCTTCTAAGGTATGGCTTTCGAAGACCTCCCTACCTGGAGTTAAAAGCTCGGCCAAAACTTGGTGAGAGAGAAGTGACTCTGGTTCATGTAACTGACTGGATAGAGAGGAAACTAGAACAAGAGTTTCAGGTGGGTTTCCTTTACATTTTCATTTAATTATTGATACTTTTGGTCCATTAGACAGGTGGGTCTTGCAATTTTGGCATGTCACCTGTTTCAATCAAGACTAGTTGGTATTCCCCACTGTTCAGTGGAAAGGATGTTAAGAACTGAGCTGTAGCTGACTTCTGGGATGGTCTCAAGTCCATGTGTAGAACTGGATGGAAATCTGGTTTAGCACTTGTCAGAATGATTTTAGAGATGAAAACGCCATTTCTTTGAAATAGGTACTGTGTCGGAATTTGTAGTGCTTAAGTAAAAGCATGATCCTAGGTGTTCTTAGATGATAGAGGTCTAAAATTAAGAACAGATGAAGCAGTAAGGTATCTTGTTACTACTACTTTTAAAATAAAATAATTTTTAAAAAATCACATTGACCATAGTGCAAAGTAGGAAAAAACCCTCCAAATTTATAAATGCTTGTAGGGTAGGAAAAGAATTTACTGACCATTCTAGACTCCCACCTGTATAACCAACCAGAAACCAAACCTACTTACTTCATTAAAAGTACAGTTTCAAAGTCTATGAGTAAGAGCTGAGAAAGCAGCAGAGTTAGAAAAGTTGGTATGTTTCCTATTTCTATTTACTGGAGAGTGCAGAGATCTTCATAGTTCTGAACTTCATCTACAACTGTAACACAACTCAGTGGCTCAAGTTAATGGACACTGTAGGGCTTCGGTACGGGCATTGAATCAAACAGTGCTGACCTCAAGAACCTTTTATCTGGGCATTTGTTGCATTTTTTTTAACTGAACAAGTCAGAAAATGAAGTTTTCAAGTGACATATGAAACGTATCTTGATTTAATTGCATCTTTTTCACAGAAAATCTTTGTCATGCCAAACATGGATGATGTTTATATTCCTTTAATGCACTCGGCCATGGATCCCCGCTCCTCTACGTGCCCTCCTAAAGATCTGATCACGGAGGCCTCTGATCAACCATGACATGTGAAGACTCTCGCAGTTTACAGTATTATAAAAGTTATCCTCATGGTTTTATAAACTGTGCTGTAGTTCTTCTCATCCTTAACTTGTGCCAGTTTTCCCCCCACCGAGGACTGCCTATAACCACACGTTTGTGCTCACTTGCCTGGTTCCTGTGTACTTCAGCTACATGAGGTTTCATTCCATTAAGCAGTTGATTTCTTTTTGTACTGGCTGCCGTCAGGATTTTAACTCGAGGCTAAGGTGACCTGTTCTTTGGGGGAGGGAGGAGGAACCAAACCGTAATAGATCAAGGAGCTCGTTGACACACCTTTTGTTCGGCTTATGTTGTCATGCTATGTTAATGTGCATTAAAGCTTTGAAAGGTTGTTTGGCAGCAAAGGAACTGCGTGCCAAATGGAAAAAAAAATCCTAAATAAGGAATGAATTTATAAAACTGGAAGAATTCTTTTTCTTTCTCAGGCAGTTGGAGGTGTAGAATGAACTGTTTTATGTTCTTTCACTTCTGCAGTCAATAGCTTGTGTCAAGCAATCGAAATATGAAATGCTTTCAGGATAAAAGAATGTAAATCGGATGTATAGGAAATATTGTGATTCAATGTGGTATATACATATTACTTTTTTCATACAGAACTTGTGCTTTTTTTGGGAAGCAAGTAGCCATAAAACACACACAACTATCAGTGAAGGTGGGACTGTCAGATTTTTGTAAATGGGGAGATAAAAGTCGGTAAAGCCATGAGACCAAACCATAGCAAGCCGCCTTATAGTGAGGTACAATCACCTTGGTTCATGATTAATTCTGAATGTTTCTACAGACATGAGCACACACATAAAATGTCTAATACTGCACATGACCAGAAGTACTTACTTAGCCTACTGTGTACAGAGCCTCTCGCTACAACAGAACACACCAAGTTTTTTCTTATAGGAGAGTTTGTTGCTGTGAGTCTTTCCCATTGCACTGTGTTTACATGCAAAGCACGGGAGCAAATCCTGATGTTACAGCTGCGCAACTGCAGGCATCCAATCGCTTGATGTCTGTGCAGGCAGCTGTGACTGAAGGATTTTGACCCCCCTGCGTTGGTTTTTTGGACTTTGTGGAATAGGAATTCAAGCATTGCAGTTAATTCAAGCTGATCGTGATGTAGTGAAAGACTGTTTCTACTAATTAATGGCCAAAACTAAGGGGGAACTGCCTTTTATTTCTATCTGGTATAATGATTCAAGACTAAATGTATGCAGTAAATTCAATATTTGAACACTACATATCCACTATTTAACACATGTAATATTTTTCTGATACTTGGTGTTGCCAACTGTTCATGGATGTCAGAAACTCTTTTAGTTTACAAAGAAGGTGAGTTTTAACTCTCCTTTTATAACATGATTTGCTTTTTTTTTAGAAGTAATTTTTTAAGAACTTTTTTGTATGTTGTGTTGTCACATTTGATGTAAATCAAAATTTCCATGTGTAACTTGATGATTTACCATCTCTAAATGAAACTATTATACTGAAGGTTTTTTAAACAGCACCTTGCCTGAAACATATAAAAGAAAACTAGCATTTAATATATTTAAAATCAATTCTATATTTGAACACCTATTTTGGTTACCTTTAATTGAAATATTAGTAGGTTATATTTGTTACCTGGACTCCTCCTTGACCATTCCAGGCTGTGTATATTCTGGGGTTTGCTCTGATTATATAGGCATTATTTGCCTTTCATGAAGTCTGCATGTGTTGTACGCAGGTCTTTTATATGATTTAATTTCTATGTGCAATAACTTAAAGTCAAAGGACTAGATGCACTAATGTGTGAACAGATTTAGACTTATTACACAAGATTGTCATATTGCACTTCATAAGCTGTGGGTAATTACAATCTGCTTGCTTTGTTTTATTAAATAAATCTATCTCATGTCAAACAAGTATTTATTTCTACATAGTACTTAAACTACTGCCTTCAGGTAGTTGTTTAAAAAACTTCCTTGGAAAGGCAGCTTGCTAAGGCAAGTGTGTGCTGTTTTTCAATTTTTTTTATCTACCCAAGTTTCACTCTGTGGTTACAGTATATGATTCTAGGGTTAACAAATGTCAAGACTGTTCTAGCTCAAAAAGGAAAAACTTCAATGTCATTTTACTCTAAACTAAATTTCACTGCAGCAGTCAGTGTTCACCTGAAGAACATGCTTTAAAAAGATTTTTTCATTTTACACCTGTGAAAATCTTGATTACTAGTACCCTCTGCAGCAAGTCTGGTGGTAAAAACACCTCTTTTCAGCTCAAGCATATTCCTTTAGTCCTCTTCAACTTGGCTACTACTCTTTTATGTCCAAGCCTGTCACCAGAGTGCATACAGATGTAACTTCTCTATATAAACAGCGTAACTCTAGGCTCTCTGCCTGCAGGACAGGAGTACTGCCATTGAGGGAAAAGATGGAGGCCCTTTAAATAGCTGCAGCTGAGATCACAGGAGTCAAATTCCCATTTTGTTTCAAGTTCTCTTTTGCTGTGTGTGTAAATGCTCCCCAGCACTGGATGCTGTTCTGCTTAACTAGCTCACCTTCACCTAGGTGCTTCATTCCTGGAACAGGAATCCCAACACTCTTGCCACTAAATTCCATATCCCCTTTACAAACTGAAGCCTGAACTATTTCAGGAAGACTAGCGCAGTGGTCTAGGCTGGATCAAAGTCACTGAACCTAGATCCCCCTTCACCCTGGCATTACCCTCTCCCACCATTACACGCCAAGTACCAGAGCCGTAGCCCCCCATTCCGGCAAGGCCAGCAGCACCCAGCACCACACCTTGACCCTTCTCTCGGGCAGGGCACCGCCTCTGCGGCCTTCGCAGCC
This sequence comes from Mesitornis unicolor, assembly GCF_000695765.1. NCBI lineage: Eukaryota > Metazoa > Chordata > Aves > Mesitornithiformes > Mesitornithidae > Mesitornis > Mesitornis unicolor. The sequence goes on from NW_010206079.1 coordinate 8,733, forward strand.
GCCTCCCCCTCAGGCTGCGGCGCCA
>NW_010206079.1:8805-9190 GCF_000695765.1 Mesitornis unicolor
GGGCCCCGGGGGGGTGCCCGCGGAGCCGAGCTGTTGCTTGCTTTTAAAAGCGCCACCCGGATGATGCCGAGCAGCCCCAGTTATGAACAAGCGCTTTGCTGTAGCACCACAGCTTGACCAGCGGCGCCGCGGGCAGGGCACCCCGCCGGGTCAAAGGCAGTGCGGGGAACGGGCGGATACGCGTACAATAACCAGCCGGACACGTTCGCGGGGTGCACAAAGCTTTATTTACTACGTCGCTCCCCGTCGATCGCCACACGGGCCCTGCAAGACACGAAGGGAAAAGGGGGAGTTACAAACGAGGTACACCGCAGCCGCCCCGCGGGGGGGGCGGCAGCCTGGGCGCTCAGTAGTAGGTTTGCTTCATGCATGTCAGCAGTCTAAC
>NW_010206079.1:9616-11499 GCF_000695765.1 Mesitornis unicolor
CTTAATGTTGAAACTGTTAAAACTTGGGCCCCGCTCGGGCCTCCCCTCTGCCTGCCGCAGAGGTGATTCCTCAGCTTCTGATGTGCCGGGGAGCGGGAGAGCGCACGGTAACGCTCGTCTGTCCGCCCCGGGTGATCCTTGCAGCCTCAGCCCCTATTTCTGCCTTTTTTCCTTGCTCTTGCGAGGCCATTTGAAGGGACTTAGGTCAAATAACTACAATTTGGTAGTGACATACGGAGTGTTTGTGCAGCTGAAAAGCTCTCGTACCGCAGCATGGCGTGAAATTCAGCTTAAAGGTAATAAAATCGTATGTCAAGAGGTAGTGACACCTAATCGCTCGCCAGCCAGTTTTCAGACTGGAGGTCGGGGTGGTAGCTGCACGCTCAACCCGAGCGGTACCTTCCCAGGGCGGGTGGAAGCCGGCGGGGAGGGAACTCAGTTGCCCCTCAGTTCAAGAAGGACAGGGAACTGCTGGAGAGAGTCCAGTGTAGGGCTACAAAGATGATCAAGGGAGTGGAGCATCTCCCTTATGAGGAGCGGCTGAGGGAGCTGGGTCTCTTTAGTTTGCAGAAAAGGAGACTGAGGGGAGACCTCATTCATGTTTATAAATATTTAAAGGGTGAGTGTCACGAGGATGGAGCCAGGCTCTTCTCGGTGACAAACAATGATAGGACAAGGGGTAATGGGCACAAGCTGGAACACAGGAGGTTCCACTTAAATTTGAGAAGAAACTTCTTCTCAGTGAGGGTGACAGAGCACTGGACCAGGCTGCCCAGAGAGGTTGTGGAGTCTCCTTCTCTGGAGACATTCAAACCCCGCCTGGACGCCTTCCTGTGCAACCTCATCTAGGTGTTCCTGCTCCGGCAGGGGGATTGGACTGGATGAGCTTTTGAGGTCCCTTCCAACCCCTAACGTTCTGTGATTCTGTGATTCTGTGAAATGCCACCATCCTGTGGTGCTGGCAGTGCCGAGGCAACGCCCCGCTTTGGGGTCGGGAGAGGCCCGAGGTCCTGCACTGCAGTGCCTGTGCTGTCTACAGGGGCACAGCTGCTCGCATTAACTGCCCTTGTGTATGGTTATGAGGACGTCTGTCCGTGTGGCAGGGATCTAGGCGCGTTCCTTGTGCGTGCTGTTGCCGTGATGTGCACAAAGAGAGGTGGTAAATGGTATGAAAATGCTTAAAATCCGAGACCACCATAAAGAAGCCCATCTGTCAGTACCAGAGAACTGATATCTCAGTGTGGTTTGCAGCTCCAGCGTGTTTGTATGTATTCAGACTTGCAGGTTAGATCATAATTATGTCTCCTGCCCACATAATCAAAGGCACGCTTATTAAAAGAGGGAGCTGCCAGAACTGATTTGTTATGTGCATATTGCGTACTTAGCACTCAGTGTGCTCTGCAGCTCCATTAATGATATCAGTATTAAAAAGCAAACAACACATAGCAAGGACAAAGTGGCTTTGTTATACAAATAGGTGCTTGAAAGCCAGGCCTTTGCCAAGCTCTGTAAATTTACTCTCTCCTCTTTAAAGTTTCTTGCATTTGATTCAATATTTGTTGTGTGTTTATTTTTATCTGTTCAGAGGAGCTCGGACCTGGCTTTTGGTTCAAAGAGGCATGTTCTTTGGTTTTGCATTTACCGGGGTCACAAATGACTTTCTCAAAACAGAAGCTATGCCAAATAACTTTGGCCCGATCTGCTTTGAAAGTGAAAAATCAGTAGGGAAGTTAAACTGAGTACTGGAGGAGGCAGCTGAGGTTAAGCCTGATTTTACCCAAAAGATCGTTTTTTAAAAAACAACCCACCAGCAGCCAGCTGTCATTGCACCCTGCGCTTTAAAAATGCCGAGGGCTGCTGGCCGAGCGCTCCCAGGCACGATG
>NW_010206080.1:0-1084 GCF_000695765.1 Mesitornis unicolor
CAGCCCCAGCCCCCATGGGCACCAACCAAAGAGCGTGGGCATGGGGGGCACTGCTTGCCCACCACCCCTTGCCCGCACCCACCACCCCATGCCCCTGCCGGCGCTGCCAAGGTGGGGCGACTCCCCTGCACCCGAGGGCCAAGAGATCCTGGGGAGAGCATGGGTGACCAGAAAGGAACTTTTGGTTCAGTTTGGGTTTTTTCTTTTTTTTTTTTCTAATAAAGATGTGAACGCGAGCTGGGCGCAGTGCTGGGCGCTGGGGGGTGTTGGGTGCCCCTTCTCCTGCAGGATGGGGCATGGGCTGCCCCTTCTTCTAGGTAAGTTGGAGGTCCATAGGGTGCCCCTACTTCCAGGTAGGCTGGGGGGCCATAGGGTGCCCCTTCTCCTAGGCAGGCTGGAGGTCTCTAGGGTGTCCTTTCTTCCAATCAAGTTGGGGTGTCCATGGGGTGTCCCTTCCCCTGAGCAGGTTGGGGATTCACAAGATGCCCCGTCTCCTGAGCAGGTTGGGGGTCTCCAGGGTGCTGCTTCTCCCAAGCAACCTGGTTGTCCATGAGGAGCTCCTTCTCCTGGGCAAGTTGGGCATCCATGGGGTGCCCCTTTTTTCAAGGTAGGTTGATCCACAGGGTACTCCTTCTCCCAGGTGAGCTGGGGGTCCACAGGGTGCTCCTCCTTCCACAGATTGGAGGTCCATAGGGTGCTCCTTCTCCTGGGTGATCTAGGGGTCCATGAGGTACCCCTTTTACCAGATAGGTTGGAGGTCCATGGGATCCACCTTCTCCTGAGCTGGTTGGGGGTTCACAGGGTGTCCCTTCCCCTGAGGGTCTGCGGGACGTCCCCTTCTCCCCATCGCCTTCCTAGCTGGCGGCGTCGAGGGTCTGAAATTTTTGCCGCAGGTCCCTGACGAGGCCATGGCGAGGGGGCTCAGGGCTGCCAGGGGGCTCGGCGCAGCGCCGCTGGTACTCCTCAGAGGCCTGGTAGGCCTTGCAGCGCTCCACCACTGCCTTCAAGCAGATCTTCTCCCGAGTGGTGGGAGAGCGGATCTGCACGTAGGCGGGGGGATCCGTAGGGGCTGGCAGCCGCTCCA
>NW_010206081.1:0-241 GCF_000695765.1 Mesitornis unicolor
AGCTCCCCTCACCCTCAGGACACCATGGAACAGTGCCATAGAGCAGCACCGTGGGTGCTAAGCCACCTGACTGAGGGCAACACTTGGCTCAAGGGCCTGCTGGCAGAGAAAGGTGACATCCCCGCTGTGTCCTAGCCAGCCAGGGGTGAGGGCATGGAGGAGCGGGGAGTCCCGACGCGCACGCAGTGGAGCAAGGACCCTGACATGAAGCTCGAGTTGGTGAACGCTACGGCGGGGGGCG
>NW_010206081.1:299-806 GCF_000695765.1 Mesitornis unicolor
GGGATGTGGGGCTGTGGGGGCTCAAACAGGGCTGTCCTCACAGGGCAGACAGCCACCCGTGGCCACCGCAGCTGCCAGCACTTCTCGGTTGACTCTGAGCAGATCAAGAAGGCCAGGCTGTACGTGAAGAGAGCCATCAAGGTGAGAGGCTTGATTGCACACCCCAAAACCTGCCATCGGCTGTGATGATGGCTCGAGGGTGAGAGCGGAGCTGGAGGGACCAGGGGGTGGCACAGGCTGAGCCCCTGGGTCCCTCCCCAGGCCACCGCAGCTGCCAGCACTTCTCGGTTGACTCTGAGCAGATCAAGAAGGCCAGGCTGTACGTGAAGAGAGCCATCAAGGTGAGAGGCTTGATTGCACACCCCAAAACCTGCCATCGGCTGTGATGATGGCTCGAGGGTGAGAGCGGAGCTGGAGGGACCAGGGGGTGGCACAGGCTGAGCCCCTGGGTCCCTCCCCAGGAGAAGAAGATATTCACAGTGCAGGGCCCTTACCCCATCATCCGCC
>NW_010206081.1:846-1120 GCF_000695765.1 Mesitornis unicolor
AAGTGGAAGGCTGCCAGCCAGCCAAAGCAGCACCATGGCAGCCAGAAGCAGCCGCAGAAGGAGGAGAAGCAAGGTGATGGGGATAAGCAGGGGGGAGCGGTGCTGGACCCAGGGCTGGGGTCAGTGCACTGTGGCGCACAGCCTTCCCTGGGGACTTCAGAGTCACTGTGCTTCCCATGGCTGCCTGATGAGGAGGAAGAAGAGGAGGAGGAAGCGCAATGCAATGAGGACCCCAATGGCATCCACAAACTCATGGTTAGCTGGTGGGGCTGAG
>NW_010206082.1:0-319 GCF_000695765.1 Mesitornis unicolor
TAAATAATTGACTATAATTATAGTTAATTATTTATTAATAAATAATAATATAATCAACAACTAATAAAAGTAATTTGCCACCTTTACCACCTGCGCTTTCTAGCAATTCACACAATTTCATCTACCAGCCAAATTAACAGAAACGCGGACATCATGAGCATTATATATATTGCCCTTAAAGATACCAAATATTCGCCTGAGATCAACTGAATTTCAGAGCTGAGACACTCTTGTCAATAAAATTCTATCCTGGAAAGCTATCTTTTTCAGTAATACTACAGCATTTGTTGATCTGTAGATAAAAAGTGAAATCTTCACA
>NW_010206082.1:370-4843 GCF_000695765.1 Mesitornis unicolor
ATTTGCACTTGCAGATTTTATTTACCACATGGCTTGAGTATAGATAAGAGTGGTAACTACTGGGTCACTGATGTAGCTCTCCATCAGGTATGTTTTTGAAGCTTTAATAGCAGGGTCTTATTTTTTTTTTCCAAAAATTATTTATCTAGGCCTGTTACGATAAACATTAAGAATATGCCTACAGAAGTTGATCCACAGGGCTTTCATGATATATAGTCATGTTGGATAATTTGCTACATGGGCATAGTATTCAGAAATGAAAGTATCTGTTTTAAAACAATGGTTCTTTTGAAAAAGAACAGATTTTTCTGCTGCATCTTTATCAATCTTTATCATCTTATCAATTTTCCCATGTACTTAAATATCGAATATGAAACTAATTAATTTGCTGTAATCACAAGAAGTTTGTATTTTAGGCAGAAATTTCCTAGAATCAACACTATTGGAAAACCGGTAATAGATGTCATAGTCAATATATTAAGATAATGTTGAGAATATAAATTTATTTTATACACAGTAATAGATATTTTTCCATAGGCAGTCATCCCTCTTGTATTTCATGTTCTGTAACTGAAACCTCTTCTCTTTTCCCATTGACTAAAAATAAAAGGTTTTCAAACTGGGAGCAGATGACAAAAAAACATTACTGATCTTAGGAGTGGCTTTGCAACCAGGCAGTGACAAAAATCATTTCTGTCAACCAACCGATGTGGCTGTGGATCCAGTCACTGGCAGCATTTATGTCGCTGATGGCTACTGTAACAGTCGAATCATTCAGTTCTCTCCAAAGGGATTGTACATCATGCAGTGGGGAGAAGGTACAGGTCAGAGCTCTCAGTACTTTATGCATCCTGCTGTTACCATTAACTCATTGTGAACCATGACATTGCTGATGTTGCTATTATTTCTGTTTATAAATTTCTATCACTGAAACACCTTCCAGAGCCTAGCTGAATTTCACTTGTGTCATTGCGTTACAATTTTTTCTCTTTTGTTCGTACAGCTACTTGTTATATATTCACTGAAAATGAAAAATGATAATTTGTTAGCATGTTTTCAGTACAAATATTGGCATCTTATCAAATAAAATGTTCAGACTTCCACAAAAACTTAATTTGTTTTCTTAAATATCTGATCAGATAGTATAAGCTTTTACCATTTTTGCCAAATCTGTGCCATGATCCCATCTATGTTAAAGTTTTAGGAATAATTACATTTCTGCCTGACTCAGATTTATGTGTCAGGGATTAAACTATGCCAAATATTATAGGGAAATAGAGAATTCATAAATTCATAAATGCAAAAGTCTACCACAGTTTACCTACCTAAAGGGGTAAAACCGCGAGGAGAAGAAAGCAAGCTGACATTCTTTTTCAAATGCTATATTGTGTTATGTGACATATTGCTGTTTCTCAGCAGAACTGATAGTTTCAGTGTGTCCTTTAATGAAAACCTGGATATTTTGTATTGCAGAAACTTCTTTAGGCAGAGCCAGACCTGGACAGTTTCATATCCCTCACAGCTTAGCCCTGATTCCTGACTTCTGTCAGCTATGTGTTGCAGACAGGGAAAACAGTCGAATTCAGTGCTTCATGTTAGAGACTGGGGAATTCATAAGAGAGATCAAGCACAAATCATTTGGAAGAGAATTGTTTGCAGTTTCATATGTTCCAGGTAATCTTTTTTCCTGTTCTTCAGGTTTCAAGTAGTTGCTTTATGCCAGTATGTCACAGTATAGTGTTATTTCATGAAGAGTGCTGTCATAGGCATGATGTAATGAAATATTTTAAGAACTGTCCTGTTTTCCTGCTTGCAGGATGAGGGAAGTTTGCATATAATCTCTGCTTCTGAGAAATGACTGACTAGACTCCCTAAGTGTGATGTCAACAAGCAGATGACATCTTCCTGATGATCTCTATTTGCTTCCCAGTGAATGTACACTCAATTAGTTAATTACAATGTTTTAAAATAGTCAAGCTCTATTGAAGAGAGCAAAATAAAGAGCTTCCAAACTATTAAGAAGTTTTTGGGTTTCACAAAACATAAAATCTGAAAACAAACAATTTGAAAAAGTTGTGGGTTTTAATATCATAATCTGACTAACAATTACTGTATTAAATTTTGGGGTTAGATTTTTAATACCGATACTGAAGGTAATGGGAATGTCAAGAACTGGATAAGGAATTTTGGCACGTCAGGCTCCTGACTGTAGTTGGTTTCAAATTTAATATCAGAGTTATTGCTCTTGCATCTGTCAAGAACATAAATGCTGTCCTGGATGAGACACTTGATACCTATAGCCCAGTGCTCTGTCTCTGACAGTGGCAGCAAGAGAGGCATTCTGAGGAGAATGTGTAAGCCTGGCTGCATTTTGTGGTCCATTCCTCTCTTACTCCTCATGCATCCACTAGCACTTTATTTAAGGGTGTTAGCAGGTAGCTCCTGACCGCTTCTTCATAGAAGCTTTCTGTAGATCTATTGTCTATGAATTTTCCTAATCCCATTTTGAACTGGCTTGTACTATCTCTGCCTCCTTGACCTCCTGCCGTTACAGGCTCCAGAAGTTCACTGCCCACTTTATTTTCTTAATTTAAAAGTGACCTAGTTTCACTGAGTGCTTCTCAGTCCCAGTTGGTTTTGGAAGTTGGTGAGTAACAGTTTCACACTCCCCATATCTGCTGCCTTAGTTTTCACCTCTCCAATCCAAAGAACCTCAGCAACCTTAATCTTTCCCCATAAACCATTTAATTGCTTCAGCCTCTTGAGTATTGTAGTTGCCTTTCTCTTCTAGCATCTTTAATTTCATTAAGATCTTCTTGAGATGCAGAGAGTAAAACAGCACTCAGTACTCAAGATGTAGGTGTGGTAAGTTTTTGCATAGTGGCAAAACTGTTCCCTCCATTCCTAATTCTCTTCCTGATGATGCCTAACATTCTGCTCAAGTTTTGGCTGTCACTGTACATGGAGCCAAAGATTTCAGAGACCTTTCAGTGATGGCTTGGAGATGTCTCTCTTGAGTTGTAGCTGCCAGTTCCAAGCTACACATCACATAGGCATGACCTAGATTATGTCTTTGCAGAAGCATCATTCTATGTTTGTCTTTGCTGAAGCTCTTCTGTCATGTTTGACAACTCAATTATAAAAAGTCTTTTTGGACTTTTTCAATATTATCAAGCTTTTGAGTATTCCACAGAACTCAGTACCTTCTTCAGACTGGGAGATGTCACTGTTCACCCAATCTTCAGGTCACTGATGAAGACTATTGAATGAAATTGTTTACAGCTCTGATTCCTGCAGGATCACAATACTCATACTTCTCTGTCCTGAAAAATAAGCTCTGCCCTTAAGCTCTGCTCTTTGCTTCCTTTTCATAAATGGATCTTTCATTCAGTCCTCTGAAAAATCACATTCTTTAATAACCTCTGATACCCGACCTTCTCAAAGGTTTTCAGAAAATCCAAGTATTTCTACTAAATATCCTTTACCTGTGTGCTTTTTCTCCCCATTCAGGAGAGATGTTTCCTGAACACAACTTCCCCTTAGAGAAGCCATGCCAACTGGGGATGGCAGCCAGAATTGTTGATGTGCAGTTCCCAGGCACCCTTTTGTGACCTTCATGCAGATGGACATTACTTTGGCAGTCTGACAGACTGTTTGCAGTGCTAGGTTACTCAGCTTGGCCTGAGGTCTGTAATTTAACATTTGTCTTCTTTCTGAACTTGAGTGAATGCCATCCAAACCTGGTAAATTATTAAACTCCAACTTGTTTAACACCTTTTGTGTATTTCCTTCCAGTTGAGTTGGCTCCTTTGACCTCTTTGCTATGAAAAAAATTGAGTGTCAGAATCTTCCCAACATATTCAACAGAAAAAATTGACAAAAACTGAGCTGCTTTGTCACAGGCCCCTCATCCCTGAGTCCCCCTTTCACACCTTTTCCTCTTGTGGTCCCACCGATTCCCTGACTGGCTTTCTGCTTTTGATGCATTCGAAGAACTTTCCATGATCGAATCAAGCAAGGTGTTCTTCAGATTATTTTTTTTAACCCTTGCACATTCTTTTTACATTTAATGAATCTGTGAAATATTACCCTGCTTGTTCTTGTCATTTGGACAAGGTATGTATCTCTTAAATGCCAAACTTTCACCTGTTATACCTTACTTAACTTTCCTCCTGTTATTTAGCTTCCTATTGAGTTGCCTTTCTGTCTTATCTCCAGTCTTTTCTCTGACAGCCTTTTTTCATCTATATTATTACAATTAATCATCACTGTAGTTTGCTGTGTGTGGGTTGTAAAAGCAAATCCGTTGTTGTTGCAGGTGGTCTCCTCTTTGCAGTTAATGGAGCACCTTATCCTGGAGAGGCAGAACCAGTGCAAGGGTTTATGATGAACTTCTCTACTGGAGAAATAATTGATACTTTCATTCCGCTTAGAAAGGTACAGTATTGCATGGAGTGCATGGTGCATATAATT
>NW_010206083.1:0-1098 GCF_000695765.1 Mesitornis unicolor
GCCTTTTATTTACAGCCGCCGGTGATTCCTTCTTCTCCTTGCATCAACTAGGCACCTCTAATGCGCTTCTGTCCCCTGCCAATGAAAACCTAAGTATCTTTTAATGAATTCCCGGTCCCAGAGGTCAGAAGCTTGCAAACTCCAAAATGCCAGCGCCGGATTTGCGTGCACTTTGGGCCATTGATCGATTTTTATTACTTGAGTTGTGTTGGATTATTGTTTTATAACCGTGTTATGCATTTTCGGGTTCCCGCAACGAGCCGAGGCCAGCGCCGGGGACAGCTGCCTCCCCACTTCCCCCCACCGGGCCGGCACAGTCTCTCACCCTCCTCCTCCTCGGAAGCCACCGGAGCCCGGCGGGGATCCCCCTTCCCACCTCAGGGACACGGGGGTCTCCTCAGCCGAGCCGAAGGAAAGGAGCCCACCCGGCAGGTGGTGCGGTTGCGGGCTGTCGCCGAGCGAGAAGTTCAGGGCAGCGGGGAGAAAAAACCGGAGGGGCAGGAGCCTCCCTTCTCTCCCGGCCAGCGAAACGAGAACAAGAAGGCGGGGAGCGCGGGGAAACCCCTATGCCCCCCCCTCCTCTCGGGGGTTAAGGAGGCAAGGAGAGGATCCCAGTGCTCAGGAGGATTGATATCCTCTGTTTTGCTCGCTGCTGTGACGGCACTGTGCCCGGGATCTCTTTCGTTAGAGCTGACAATAAAAATGATAAATAATTAAAGCAAAAAACGAAAGCCCCCGGCGCCACGAAGCAAGCGGAGAGTATTGCCCAGCCCAAAAACGTTAACAGTGGCAAAACTTGCATTATTTGCAGACTCCTCTCCCCATAAAATAAGAACTAAAGGAGACACACACATACAGAAATACCTTGATCGAAAAGAGTTGCATATCCACATTACTGTAGAGGTCACTGGAATTAATATTCGGCGCCGATCGGGAATAGCATGAGGTAATTTCTGTACAACCCTCGTCTCAGATAGCTTCCCCCAGTAGCGTCAGCTGGATGTGCAGGAGCTCAGCCTGGGACAGGTATCCAGGAGAGAGATTTCAGTGGTGCTGCATTAACACTCACGATTAGCCAAGCCGAACCTGCTCCTCTGA
>NW_010206084.1:0-960 GCF_000695765.1 Mesitornis unicolor
CCCCGGACACCGGGGCTGCGCGGGTGCCCCTCCCGGACAGCGAACCGGGGCTGCGGGTGGGGGTCCGAGGGCACCCGGGGAAGCGGGGACCCCGCTTCCCACCCCTGAGCCGGTGGCCGAGGAGGTGCGGAGCCTTCGGGGCTGCCCCGGGCATCCCTGCCTGAAGCTCCCGCGTACTCCAGCAGGGGCTGTGCGAACCCAGGGCATCCACTGCTCCCTGCTGGTGTCCCCGGGAACTGTGTGACTTGGAGCAGATCAAAGCCATTTCTGCTTGAACCCTGCAGTATCACAGGAGGCAACACCGGAGGATTTTGAAGTACAAAGACTTTCCCAGTCACTGTAAGAAATTTAAGTAGTATCAGCACTTATGTTAAAGACTGAAGCTGAGACATGGGGTAAGTGACACCCGGAGGCACAGCGGCGAGCCAGGGGAATGGCTGTGGGCCCTTTCCAAATGACCATGCACCTTCACTGTTAGGTTTTGTTTTGTTTTTTAAGTGTGAAGCCTTACCGTGGTCTGGGAGTTTTGTTCAGGCACAAAATTTCCTGCATCTTACAAAGCCGAGAAACTGCACTCACTTCCTTGGGTTTATGGGGCTCGCTGTGGTAGATAAGAGAAACTTCCTTTCCCTATATGGCCACTCAGAAGTGTCCTGCTCAGAAATATTGAACTCCAAACCACTGCCACTATCAAAATCTACAAGTGGTTTGAGAGCAGTGGTAAACCTGATTCCTCTCTGGTCAGTGGGTCTGCCTGGCACACGGGGCAGCACTCCAACATTTTTGTCACTCATGCTTTTTTCCATCGCAGGGTGCGTGGCTCCTGTGACGCCATGGGGAACACCAGGCATTTTAGAGTGACCCCGCGATCCTGGAGAGCCGCAGCTGCTGGCACACGATTGCTCCCAGGCAGCCTGCGAGGTCCGGTGGGGCTCAGCCCACGCTGCCAAAGCCATCCCA
>NW_010206084.1:971-1317 GCF_000695765.1 Mesitornis unicolor
CCGGCCTCGCAGGGCCTCGCTCAGGAAGCCACAAGCTGCCTGCAAAGCCACGACGAGGACAGAAGACCCCATGCAGCTCCTTATCACAGCAGCAGCGTCTGAACGCTACGGCCTTGCCAAAACTGTTCCTCCCGAGATGAAAACCTGTTTCCAAACGGATGCCAGCAGCAACTGTTAACTGTTACTGCAGCTGCCTGCTAGGACTCGACTTTTTTTTCTCTGAAATGTTGGAGAAATCTGGCCCGTTTCCAGCGTCAATGAGCAGGGAGAGGAAGCAATGGCAAACTGCGGCGGGGTCCAGGGCAGCTCCTCAGGGACCGGCTCCAGCGGCCGCACACGGCAGCAG
>NW_010206085.1:0-878 GCF_000695765.1 Mesitornis unicolor
TACATATGGATTATAAAATATGTAGATTATGAAATAATGTATATATTATGGTATATATCTATATATATACACACATATTTTTATATATATGGAGGTATGTTCATACACATACGTCTATGCACACGGTGGGTATGTGTCTCCCCCATCCCTAGGTCAAAGCCGTGCTGTCCCCGAGCTCCGAATGCCGTGCCTTTTTCCCAGGGGCTCTGGCATTCCTCTGGGAGCCAGCGGGACGTTGCAGGCAGGGAGCCACGAATAACACGCAAAGCAAAGCCAAGGCTGGGACTTTGCTTTTTGAGCTTTGCTGCCAGGTCTTTGCCACGGAGCGGGCTTCGACACAGGGATGCAGCAATTTTGGGGGTATTCGGAGGCAGCAAAGGCGGCGGTTTTGGCTCTTAATTAATTTTTCCAGTGCTCCAGTGATTGCACCTCACCTTCCTGCCAGGTTGCGAGCGAGTTTGTAGCTCCCTTCCAAAGTGAATAGAAACTGGCATCCCTGGAAACCCTTGGGAACGTATTTAATTGGGCTCTAAACAACAAAATGAGAACTTCAGAGATTGTTATGCATATGTGACTTCTTTTTTTTTTTTTTTAGCTTTTTTTACCTTGTCAGCAGCTTGCAGCTATGGTAACAACACGAAGATGAAACAGAAACTTGATTAAATCAATACATCAGACAAGTACCTACCATATACTCTGCTTCTTCACCTCCCAGATAGGAAAACTGCTGAGAAGTGAGATTGAGCTAGACCGTAGGGTGGTTTTTTTCCCCGCAGCAAATCGCTTGGGATCACTATATTTATTTCTTCGGCTCTTGCTTTTTTTTCATTTTCCCCCTTTTTTTAAGGAAATCGGGCCTGTCACAGAATCACAGAATC
>NW_010206086.1:0-558 GCF_000695765.1 Mesitornis unicolor
GGGGTGTCCCCTTGTCACTTTAGGGGTCCCCCCACCCCTTTTAGAGGTCCCTTGTCCCCGTGGGGGGGTCCCTTGTACCCTTTTGGGGTCCCCTCATCCCTTTCTGGGGGTCCTTTATCCTCACCGGGGGGGTCCTCCCCTCACCCCCTTTGGGGGTCTCTTGTCCCATAGGGGAGTGCAGTACCCATAGCGGGGTCCTTTGTCCCTATGGGGGGTCCCCTCACCCCTTTTGGGGGTCCCTTGTCCCTTTAGGGGGTCCCCTCATCCCTTTTTAGGGATCCCTTGTCCCCGTTGGGGCGCCCTTGGTGGCTTTTGGGGGTCCCTTGTCCCTTTAGGGGGTCCCCTCATCCCTTTTTAGGGATCCCTTGTCCCCGTTGGGGCGCCCTTGGTGGCTTTTGGGGGTCCCTTGTCCCTTTAGGGGGTCCCCTCATCCCTTTTTAGGGATCCCTTGTCCCCGTTGGGGCGCCCTTGGTGGCTTTTGGGGGTCCCTTGTCCCTTTAGGGGGTCCCCTCATCCCTTTTTAGGGATCCCTTGTCCCCGTTGGGGCGCCCTTGGTGG
>NW_010206087.1:0-206 GCF_000695765.1 Mesitornis unicolor
CCCTGTTTACAAACAGGAGGTCGAGGTGGGCACCTTCCCTGCCTTCCCTTGTCAGTTCCTTCACCAGTTGTGTGAGGAAGTTGTCTTTCACACGCTCCAGGAACCTCCTAGACTGTTTGCTCTCAGCTAAGTTGTACTTCCAGCAGATGTCTGGAAGCTTGAAATCCACTACTAGGACGAGAGCCAGAGATCTTGAGCCATTTTCC
>NW_010206087.1:225-32246 GCF_000695765.1 Mesitornis unicolor
CTCTTCTTCTTGGCTGGGTGGTCTGTAACAGACACACACCACAACATCAGCCTTACTACCTATTCCCCTGAGTTTCAGCCACAAGCACTCGGTCCTACCATCACCCTCAGGTTGAACTAGATGATCTTTCGAGGTCTCTTCCAACTCCTAAGATTCTGTGATTCTGTGAAATGTTTTTTATTCCCCCTTTCTTTGATGCAATATTATGCTGCTTGAAAATAATGCCAGACTTAGCATTGGATAGAGTCCTCCATTGAAGATTGGTCTCCATTAGAGACCAAATCATGGGAGAGGTAACAAAAAAAATTCAGTCCCTTGAGAAATTAAGTTCTTGGTCTCTCTGCTCGAACAGTCAACAAGAATCTCAGCTAAAGCCAAACATAATAGCAGTGTTTCTCTGTGATGAAAATTCATCTTCACAGTGATCTGGATCAAGACAATCTAAGTGGTTTTCAGATAGCAACAAAATTAATATTCTGAAAGAAAATAACTTTTTCACACTGAGGTGAAAAATGTCAACAGAGGAAAGAATTGCAATACGATCTCTGCAAGCAAAGGCATTCTCTCATTCTCTGGAGAATATGAGAGCTCATCAGTCTCTCCAGTGACTTGGAAAACACCTGAATGGTGTGAAGGGGGTTAGCAGTTGACTAGCGCCATTTACAAATACATCAGGAAGCTGCCAATGCGTAAGTACTGATTTTATTGTCTGTAAAGCAGGTGGGTTGTGGGGGCAAAACTTTATGCTGAACCAGTATGTGATACTTGCACCGAAATGACCAGGTCTCTCCTCTTTTAATATAGACATGAGTAGTGTACTTCTGCATTGAGATCTGGCCACATTATCCCCAGAATGACTCCTTCCCTGGGAAATGCCATTTTGAGGTACCTTTTGCTCGGATCATTCCTTTGCAATGTCTCCACTGACCACCTAAGCCTCAAGCTCGCTCTTCTGAAACTTGACGATGTTCATACAGTCAAGATCCACTGGTGTCTGATAATATTTCTTTACTGGAAAAAGGGGTTTTCTACCAGTAAGGCCATTGCTTTGACAGCTTGTGTAAAGAAGCCAGTGGAAGGTGGGGAGTATGCAAACTAGGTTGCTCCCTGTTGAAGTATGTGAACAAAAGAATGACAGAGACCATGATAAAAGTTGATCATGTGAGTAAAAAGGCCAAACCACTACCACATGCCTGATGAAAAGGCAGGAAAGATGTTGTCCAAACCAGGACTCCCATGAGAGATGAGATCACACTAAGCGGGGGAGGAGGTTACGTACAGGATGTTGTTTTGTAACTGTCTAGTGTTTTCCAGAGTAAAAGTGATTGTGGCTTGGCTAAGCCCAGGTTCCTGGCCTGCCCACTGCTTTATCCCTAAAGACTAGAAACAAGAGCTCCACCATCAGGTAGGCTTTCTGCAAATGCATCCGAGCAGCGTGGTGCTGGGCATGCCTCTTGTCAGCAGAAAGTCTCTGGAAGACCCAACCTCTCCATACAGACAGAGTGGATTGCGCAAGAGTTGTAGTACAGCCTTAGAGTCCTGAGGCACAGAGCTAGATTGCCAAGTACCCAAAACTCAGAAGTTCAACCAAACTGGTTCACTTGGTCAGCAAAAGTCAACTCTTACAGTCATAGCATTCTTTTATCCAAGCTAGGTCTTCATTCAAAGGGATTCAGCTCCTCAATTATGTCACTATATTTAAGAGTCAGGAACGATTTTACATAATATTTCAAGTGGTCCACAGTTTGCTAGATTCTTTGTTAGTGCTGAATTCCTTGTGCAGGGTCACAGCTTTAGAAGTTATTTCAGCAATTTGCAACTTTTCTGGCAGTAAAGTAGTCCAGGCTAGTCTTAGAGACCCTTCTCCTTCCTTTACTGACTTCTCATCTCTCATGTGCTATCCACTCTCCTGAAAATTCTATTATCATAATTTCAGAGTATTAATTTCATTTGCTAGTATTGCTTCTCTTATCTTTTACACTCTCCACTGTGTAATCGTGCCATTTCTCCTCCGCATTTAATGTTTGATTCCATACCTGCATCTCCTCCTTGCTCTGCATTGCTTTTCCTGGTTCTCTGTTTCACAGGGCCTTCAAGCTCATTAGTTTTTGCAGGGTCAACTCCCTTGAAGGACTCAGCCTCCATTTCCATTAATATCAGTGACAAGCTCTGGCGTTCTGTTCAGAGTATGAGGGACAGCATGCATTGATAGTTATTATGTAAATCCTCTTGATACTAATTATTCATTTATTTTATATCTTCTGGTTATCACTTCCAACATTTTATTCCATCTTGTCAACTTTTCTTTCATGCTACTAAACTTTCTTCTGGCACAATGTAATACTCATTTCTCTTATTTTTTGTCTCACTAATGGCTTTAATTATAAGTTAATTAAGTTCTAAAAATGAAGGATTCTCATACTCTCTCTTATTAATGGTTCTACTTGACAGCATTAGACATGTTTCTCACTTCAGTTAGAAAACAAAATCATGAAATTAAGACAATGACTAATTGAAACAAATTACACATCACCTGTTTTGCAATCAGACCCATTACTCTGCCTTGTATGGAAGAAACTCTCTGAAACACGTCTATTCCTTTATTTTCTAAGTTGCTAGTACACACAGTTTGTTGACATAATATGTTAAGACTACTGTAGGCTTTGTAATTAGGGCTTTGAAGTGTGCAAACTTAGAGAGAGCTATGCTGCAGGATTTAGGATTTCCGTCTTTCTATTTTCTAGCCCAGTCTTCTATAAAGCAAGTATACACTACTAAAAGATACCTTCCTTCTGAATGTCATTTCTTGCTGTCTTTCAGGGCTCTATCCATCTCTGTTAATTTTCATCTGTAAAGGTGCTCATCTATCTGTACCTGAAGGTAGTGGGTTTCTTTCTTTCTTTGCTATTGATGCAATTTTTGTAATTACAACGTGAGAGGAAACCATTGCATCATCTTAGTTTATGAACTGGGCTGCACCAATAAAGAATCTGCCTGAATAAAGCAGTTTGGGGAAGAAAGTGTCTTACTCTTTTTTATAACTTACTATGTCAATTTATTACTATTACGCAAATTAGGCCAAATTCTCAAACACTTTCAGTTATAACAGCTCAACGATTAATTGCTTGGGATAATCAGAGCTCTGAGAAAGCTCTTCTGTTTACCCATACCCCATCCACAAAACAGCTTTTAACAGTCATCACACACTGCCTACCAATGATTAAGAGAATCTTCGATGTCCGTTAGGATGATCCATTCCTTGGGTTGCCAGCAAGGTCTCCAATGCCTAGCACATGACATACGCCAGTCTTACTGAAGTCTCAGTGCCTGTTGCCCCAGGGGCCAGAAACAACCTAAGGACAAGAACAAAACTGCGCAGTGTCCTGTGTCCAGCTCTCATCATTCCACGCTGACTGGAAAGGAAATGTCACTTGGCTGAGGCGTCAAGTTCACCGAGGGGGCAGGAGCATCAGGAAACAAAAGCTGGTTGTTATCCAGCTGACTTCCTAAGAGCATGGAGAAATGGACCAAATGTTTTACTACCAGGATAGATCTGAAGGCAGATCATCAAGACCCATAGAGTGCATATAAGGACAATCTGCATTGAAGAACTGAGTGCCTTACACATCGTTAGGACCACACCATGCACGTAGTCACCTAAACAGGTGAATGAAACAGCACCAAATGATGACACAAGTATTAGCTAATCCATATGCACTTTTTCCATCTGTGTTTGGACTCTGCAACAAGAATCCAAAACACAGTTATCCAACAGAAAATAGTTGTAAAAATCATTACAGCCTATCTATTGCTCTGAGCTAGGCAGCTGAAGGCAACTTTATAGTGCCATAATAGTATTTTAGATTTATAACTGAATGTATGTGCCAGACAGTACTTTTTGGGGACAGTTACAACAGCCAAGAGCAAGTATTTGATGAGCATTTATGGGCACAACAGCATTTAAAAAAAAGACCAGGCTGCAAATTTCAGATTCATGTGGTATTACACTAGGGTGAAGGCTTTCCAGACATCCAAATTAAAGAAGGATGCAGCTCCCTTGGGCAGTTAATGGATCTGTCCAAACTGGAGCAAGGGCTGAGGAGGAGCAGTGTGGTTTCAGCAACAGGAGTCAGCTTCCAAACGCATTATCAGCTATGAGCTGTATTTGCAGATTTTCATTTCCCACCAAGGTCATAGGGGAGAGCAGAGCTGATATTCAGAGCCTTTTTGGTCCCTTTTACACTTTAGAGGAGGGAGCGAGAGAGAAGAGGAGCATAGAGGGACAGAGGGAAGCTTAGCACATAAAGTGAATTCCTACCCATTGTCTTTTGCCTATCTACGTGCACAAATAAACTTTATTGTTCATTCTTTGAGTGCCTTTAAATGCCTAATAGAGACAAAATCCCTTTTTTTCCAGTGAGGGGGAATCAGTGCATGGGTCCTGAGTGGGAAAAGAACAGGGAGCATTCAGACATGCCATGCTGGAAGGCCACTCTCCATAGGGCACCAAACGGGAAAGTGGCACTGCTGGGGATAAACCTCAGCATCTCAGCTCAGTGCCCTTTTACGCACCATGACATATCCCTGAATTAATGTAGTTAAGCTTTTGACACAAAAAAGGACATTTGAAAATGAGAAAATAAAGCTACAAGAGCTACATAACTTTCTTGGAACCCAGGCTTTAATAGATTTTTTTAAAATTATTATTATTAATGGAAAGTTTAATGGATTTATGTCTATAAAACTGGCGAGAATATCTTTCCTATGAACTCAAGACTAATATTGTTAATTTATGTTTTTTAAGAGAAAAACATATACCAAGAATTAAATCCAGAGATCTGAAAGCAGAGTCAGGTGTTTTTCCAGTGGAGCATCAAATGAAACCATTGTTATGAAATTACTTGATTTTCAAGCAGAAAAAACAAAGATTCCAGAGATTTTGCATGATGGACTTGGTAATGTTCCATACCAGTTAATGGCTGCAGGGACAGAGTTTTCTGCCCTGCTGGATGCACAGAAAACCAGTATCCTTCACTCAGCCAGCCAGTCAAAAGCGTTGCTCCACATTCACACAGCTTATAGACCACTCTGATTTTTTTCCTAGCCACTCACAGCTTCAGTACAGCTGTGGCAGCTACCAATAAAAGATACAGCATCATGGCAACCCTTGTTTTCACCATCAGTTTGCACTTGCTGAAGACTAGATTCACCCTGCTCTGGAATAATTCCCTAGTAAGAAGTGAGGCCAGTTGTTCAGCATATAAATCACATCATGACATAAAGCAGGAGGGGGAGTTATAATTGATAGCAAATTATTTCCACAGATGTGACCAGCAACGTGAGCAAAGACAGAAGCCTGCAGTTCTCAGTGACATTGTATCTCCACTAATTTACATTACCTCCCATGGACACTGACAGGGTTTCTTCTAAAAGACTGGTATTCTTTCATACTACATGGCCTCTTTAAGTTACACGAGCTGCTGTACATTTCTAATGCTTTGCTTGATAACAGGAGAGTTTGCAAACAAAACCTCTTTCTGGTCTTTACAACATACTGTGAATTTTTCTCTTTCATCTCTGTATGTCTCTAAAGAAATTGAACGAGCAGGGCAAAGAAAATCAGCAGAGCATAATACGGCCATTAGTGTATCAACTGTAGTGTGTGCGTTTATGAACCCGTCACTCAGAGATTAAACCAGACATGCTTCTCTCATCAAAGGCTTCAAAGTCAAGCCTGAATACTCAACTGACTTTCCCAAGATGAGATTCCTCTGCTCCCAAAACAAACATGTCATTTATGTCTATGCTGGAGAACCCTCTTGTATAATGCCACATCAAGTATAATTAGTTGCATTATTGAATCCAACTGCTCCAGCATCAAATTCTCTGGTAAGTTCCAGTGTGGCTGACTTGCTGCCTTGTAATTTGCTGACAGAAGACATTAAGGATCATTTCTGTGTGCGTGAGGACTGCTCTGAGTTCATTTACAGTTCCAGTGAACTGCAGTCTAGTGCTGCATAACGGCATAGAGCAGCAACTGGGGAGCTGTATTCCTTGGTTGGGCTTTTGGCAAGTTGCTTAGCACTTCAGATGATCTTTCTTCTAAACTTAATATCACTATATTTACTGTACTTACTTCATAAGACTTTTGTAAAGTTCAATATATATTTGTAAGTCTTCTGGCTTAGATAACAGGCCCTGTTGAAATGCAGAGTATCATCACACCTATTAAAGCTGCCTCACAAATCACCATTTATGGCTATAGATAACCAGTAGTGCTGGAGTCATGTTTAGGCGCTTTTGTTATTTTGTCAATAGCAGCTAGACTTCTTGCACACGAATAAAACTACAAGCATGATGAACCTTCCTGTTCATGGGTCATACAGACTGATTCCTTATTTTAAATTGGGACAATTATTCTTCCTTTCAGTTCACAGCTTCTTTCGGGCAAGGCATTGCCTTTCATCAGTTAGAATAGAAATTCAGATTTTACTAGTAAAGTTCAAAATGTGTTCTTCTCCAGCTTAGTGGAATGTCACCCTGCTTGGATCCTGCTGTTTATTTCTGTGTTTGAAGTCCTGCACAAAGTCAGAGGATGGAGTCATGGGAGGTGTGACATGTAGGAAAAATGTCATGGGCTGTAGCTGTTCATGGAACAGTGTTAGCAGTGATATAGTAGCTAGCATAACAATGACAGCTTTTACAAGGTAAATTGTATCCCCTTTACTGAATTTTTTTCCCGTTTGAAAGACAGAGATCAATAGCTGAAAGCACTTGACTCCAGTATTGCCCAGATACAGTCAGTCAGTCAGTCAAGGCACTACTGAAAGCAGTAACCCAATGCGAATTTTTAATTGTCAACCTGTGAATATTCCTAACAAAGAAACAAAAAATAAATAAATATTGCTCTACACTCACAGAACCCAAGGTTGATCCCTTTGTCTTATAACTGATGGGAAAATGTCCTTTCTGTACTCTCTATTGTTAGCTAAAGTCAACATCTGTCACACACGTTCACCTCATAACCACAAATGTTTATTATAAAGATCATTTTAGCCTCCAGGCAGGGGATAGAAGTACTTCGTGATGTTCCCTGATAGGAGTCAGAAGACTCTGAGTTCCTGTTTTATTTGCGTAAGGGCGTAACAAGCTTGTGAGGGCTGGAAACCACCACATTGCAAATTCCTAGCAAGCTCTCCATAAGACTCACAATAGTGAAATTACCCAGACATACATGATGGGCACAATCCAGGGTGTCTATCTAATGTGATGGATGCAGTCAGTAACCCTCTTGCTTCTCTATAGAAACAGTGCAATGTTCCAAACCAGTTCATCATTTGCACTTTGAGAATTTATTGGAAAATCAACTCATAAATACAGGGTAGCCATGTATTCAACTACTACTGGAGTACATTTTGTGGCTTGACAATTCATCATAATACAATGAACCTTTTAATCATCATTTGTGATTAAGGAAGAAGGCAAAGAGAAGGTAAGGAAAGTCTATTTGCAGTTGTAGGCATTTAAAGGCCCCAAGTAATCCAAACAAAACTGTATTGTTGTTCTCATCTGCTCTCTCATCGCCCTGTCAGCTCATGAGATTTTATCAAGAATATTCCAAAATATTATATTTTTCGTAAAATCCCAGGTCATGAGGAACCTGTTTGCTGCTTTCAAGCAGGAGCACCTTAAGCACTGGTCTGGCATGGAAACCCTAAAGGACCCAAAGAATCCATCCTTCTTGTAGAGTTCAAGCAAACAGGATCCCCCTCTATAGGCCTTCAAAGACACTTCCTTCTCTCCCATGATGAGAAGGGGATTCTGGAGTAGGGTGCTGATGTGGTTGAAATGAAGCCATAGGTTAGGTGGCCTGGGTACCAAATGAAGTCTCTCATGCTGAGGTTTAAAGATGCACATCCCTCATGTCTAAAAGTTCAAAGTTCAAAGGCAGAGCATGGTACATTTTATGAAATGCTAAGTCATTATTTTAAAGCTACCCTCATGATTTTTGAAGTATTTGTATTTAATATCCAGAAGCACTGCATAAGGTCTTGGATAAATATTCTCACCCTCAAGTATGGCCCATCACATCTCTTTCTTTTTAAATGAAGTCCAAGCAGCCTCACTCACTTGATGGCATTAATGGCAAGTGTGCAAGAGGTTTTTTGAGAGCAGTGAGGGCTATATGCATGCATCCATGCACCTTTCAGGCTGAAAGGGAACTAAGTGTGTTTGGGTGAGCTGCAGCGGCTGATGTTTGCAGCCTGTGCTGTGTGAAGAAACAAACTGTGGGTTAAATGCATAGGAACTTTCTTTTGTAACCTCAGTGTTGATGATAGGCATTGCAATGCTATGTGGCTGAGCAAAGGTTATGGTTCACAAAAACATGAAGCAGGGATCTTACTTCCTTTTAAAAAATCAGTGAACTCACAGGTGCATCTCAGACTCTTCTGAGTCTCTGCCACTTGATGCCTTTTCAGTACCAACAGCAGCTTTGTGTGTACTGCCTGCCTTGGTCATAATGTCCCGTTGTATAATGGTCCAGAATCTTCCCATTTTATGATGATAGAAATGAACTTTAGCAAGAACATCTGGTATCACCAAAGAGTGAAACTGTGTGGAGACACACAGCTTTGAAGAAGCCTGTAACCTTTTTTTGCTGTAGTGCTATGGTGACACTCACAGTGAAAATAGAGGGCTGTGGCTGGGAGGAAGGCACAAGGTCTGTTGTAGCTTCAACATGAAATATTTTGAGTCCAATTCTTTTCTTTTTATAGTTATGAAGGCTTCTCACCAATAGTCTTGAACATCACAGAGAATGGCAGTGTTTAGAAAAAAATTCAGTGTGCTAGGAGCCTTGAAAGGAATTTGGAACATATTGTTTACTGGATGTTAGCAGCTACTTGAAATTGAACTTTTTCTGTGTGTATACATTACCATCCTCCAATCCCACAGGAATTATACACAAATATCCAGCTCTACTGATGGAAAACATGACAGGGTGCATTTAGCAAGGATTTTTCATTCAGAACTGACTTCCCTGCCAGGAGGTTTCAAGGGTCATGGACCATTGTTCATATGGCACCTACCCTTCTGCAAACCATCAGTGGGGCTGAAAAAGCTTCCTGATGACATCACTTCTTTTCATTTTCTTACCGTTTAGTAAATGTTTCCTCTGGTGAGAAAAATGAAGATTGTTTGTCTCAGCCACATAAAATATTCTCACAGAGCCTCCTGTCCCAATTTGAACAGATTTATTGGCAAAACTCGTAATACATTTAATGCGTGCAGGAATGGCCCAAAACAGAAGTTACTGCCTTTTTCTATTTCTGGATCTTCAACATTTCAGTAGAGGAGGTGGGAAGCATGTATAGTAAATGCAAGCTGAGTGAAGCCTTGGTTTCATTAGTTATCTCCCACACACTCCTGAGAAGAACACTGTCCCACGTGACAGAGCTTAGCTTGTGCGATGCTTGTGTCTGTGAAGCCAGGAAGATAGACCTGCACAGGATTGCTACCCATTATTTGACCCATAATGCCTTTGCAGGTAGTTCACAAAATCTATCACACAATAAAGGAAAAGACAACTTCTCTTCCAAATGAGACATTGGTCCATTTGGCCACTCTCTTAGAGTGCCTCAACAGTCTCTGGGGTGAGTATGTACATGTATGTGGTACACTCATTTTTAGTAGTGCAGAATTAAAGAGCAAAGAAGTAGCATTTCAGGTGTATTCAGGAACCCAATTCCAGAGGAACTAGAAGCACACCAGGAATTTTCACTTCACAGTGGAGAGAAACAAGCTTCACAAGGCAGGATGCAAAGCAAGATGCTCACATAGGTATTGTAAATACCCAACACTCCCCAACAGACAGAGGCCTATAAGTGACCAATGTTGCAGTAGAGACATCCCAGGGAAATGCAGCCCATGGGGGACCTACACCAGGATGGGGACATCCCTGAGTGACTGTGGCCCATGGACAATCCACATCAGAGGAAAGGCACTAAGAAACAGAGCAGCAAGAAAACCTGAAGAAGCAAAGAGCATTAGAGCAGAACAAAAAAGGCAAAGAGAGCAGCAGAAAAAACAGTTCTGCACACAACCCCAGGCCTCCTGTGTCACCCATTGCCTGAGTAACTGGGACAGACTGAGTCTAGCCTCAGCAAACAGAGGGAAAGTCAAGCCCGGGAAAGAGGGAGGGAGAAGTGTTTGGCTCAAGTGTTGTTTTGATCGCTGATGTTCTCTTTTTCCTCTATATGGCAATCAGTGGTTAGAAGTTGATGTTAACTGGACATTAATTAAGTAAAAGTACCCTGAGTAGAGATATTTTGCCCATGACAGAATCTCAGATGCTTGTGACAGTAAGGTGTGTGCTATCCCAGCAAAGCTCCCATCCTCCCTGGGGGAACACACATTTCTCTCCAGCAAAAAATGCCCAGAACCCACAGTGCCTGGCTCCCATCAGGTGTCCCAGCCAACAGATCACTTTAGCTACTGCAACATACAATGTCATAAGGAGCTTATTAATCAGCCAAGCCTAAAGCTACAGGAGTATTTAAAAAAGTATTCATTATTAAATTTGGAGGGAAGGGGGAATAAGGAGTTATATTTGGTAATAAAGAGCTGAAGCCCAGTATTAAAAAAATAATAATAAATGAGTATGGATATTATTAAACACAGTTAGGTGATTGTCATGTTACAGGTGAGGTTTTCACATTCAATTTTTCTTTCACTACGGTCAGTAGTAAAACATGTTTTTCTTCAATAGGAGGTGAATGGAGCCATTAAGTGGAGTTGAATTTTTGGGCCATATGGTCTCTCTCCCTGCAGTTTTCTTCATGTTGCAGGTATTTGTTTCTGTTTTGTGTTTGTATTTACATTTTCTTGGCCCTTTTAGTGCTCTAAGGAGCCATTTATAAATGGTCATAACACTGTAACCCACAAAATTACAGCCCTATAAATTACTCCCTCAGGCATTAAAAGAGCCTGGGAAAACAAAAACACAGACAGACTCAAAACTTTTATTTAATATAATTTAGGCCATATTGGTGGTGGGCAAAAAAAAAAATTATCTCAATAACTGGAAAATTACGTGACATATAGACAGACATCATTTGGTAGGTAGCATACAACAAATAAAAGAACTAAGTAGGTCTTCCATCTTACCAGGTCCAAACTGGTGTTTTTGTTAACAGGGAAAATGCGTTTTATGTAAAAACAGTGAATATTGCTAAATGACAGTGTACTTACCACATCATTTACAGAGTGAACCACTTAAAAGCCAGGAGATTAATAAAGGACATCTGAAATCTTACATTTGCCACAGAAAAAAACACACTGACAGCCACTATTGCAATGGTTCCCTAGAATATCACACTCATTCATACATTTGTTCTTAAAGCTTCTCTCTGAGACAAGGATGTGATGTTTTTAATCACTAGGAAATTGAGGCACAAAGCAACAGATATGGAAAGATACCCAACTTTGTAGACCACATGGAGACACATCATCACTCTCAGCTTCTGTGCCAAAGGAAGTCCCTGAAGCCTCTCAGCTGTATTTGCAGCCCATAGGAGCACAAACAAGAGAGTGATGAACACACTTGTGTTCTCTGACTGAGCTCCCCATGCAGGGTCCTGGAAGAAGAGCACTCATAGCTCAGAGACACACTCCCACACCATTAGCTCAGGATATTCCCAGACCCCACAGTTTGAAGATCCATTCAAAAGAAAACCTCACAACCAGCTCACACAATGTCTACCACATGATGCTGTGGTCAGGACAAGGGTAGTTGTGACCTAAAGCATTCTGTCACGCTACTGAGTGTGCCAAAAACCTGGCAGCTGAAATTAGGCATGTGGCCAGACACTCCTTCACTCATACTGAGAAACAAGTTGCATGGAAAACTGAGTGCAAGGCCAGGAAAGCTATGACAAAAATTGGCTTGCGGGTTGCCAGTAGGTTCGACCACATCCACTCCTCAGAAGATTCCCAACGTGTCCTACCCTACTTAGCCTGTCAGATTTGGCAAGATCCCAAAAGAAGGTGATGTGGCCGTAGATACTCTCCATTTTAAGGTCTAGTCAAGTGATACCAGTCGCTTCACAAGAAGATTTGGACTAGAGATGTAATTGCAGAACACTTCAAACTAATGTTTGCAAGAAGACATACATCTCCATGTTAATCCCAGAAACAATAAGAAAATGCCTTTGTCAGTTGTTTCCAAATGTTTTTTTGACCCCTTAGTCCTGGAGATTATGAATTTCAGATGGATGTATTCACCTTAAATATTTTATGGACTAAATTCATGGTTACACACCATTTTTCCAGCTACAGTACTGCTGTCACAGGATTTGAAGAATGTTTTGTTCCTTCTTTCTTCTGGAAGGAGTTAAAAGTGTGTGAGAACGCGTGTTTTTCACTAAGATGAGCTACTGAAGAGACAGTATATCTGCTGGAGAGATAAATGGAGCTGTCTGTCCACCTGCATTTATGGGGAGACTCTGCAGGGTAAAATGCTGGGATATTGTTAGATCTCCACAAACTGCAGAGAAACAACTCCAACTCATGTCAATGGTGAAATAAGGCCCAGAAGAGCAAGGAAAAGATACATGGCAGTTTCTCAGACAAGACTCTTTGGGCAGAGCAGGGAGAAGACAGGCTGCTAAGGAGCCGGTCCCTGCTGAGCACTCTTCTCTGTTACAGCACTGTGCACATTTTCTTCTGGGGCATAACAGAACTTCCCATGCCGTGTTTTTCCAGAAGGCACTGATGAAATGTTCTTGCCCATAGAGGATTTTCCTGACAAGGGAGAGGCATCAGTCCAGCCTTGGTAGTGCTTTGGTTATATTCACCACAGACCTGGGACTGTTTGCTGGCCCCGAGACCAACTGGTCACGCGCAGAGCACGCCACAGGTGTCCCCTTCGCCGTCCACCCACGAAACCAGGGCAGCAGCATCCAAATCAGCTCCTGGGAATGGCCCCGGGATGATCTCATGGCCAGGTCTCCTCTGTGAATGTACCCACTGCCTTGGGCCACAGCCAGGAGCTACAAGAACAGTTTTACTAACACAGCTATATATATTACTAATACAGCTATATATCTTCCTAATACAGCTATAGCTCCTTGGAGCAAACTTGGACCAAATGAAGGTAAACCAGATCTACTTAAGACCTTGATGCTTATGGATGCAGTAGTGTCCTCCTTAGAATGAGATTAAAAGAAATCCCCCTAACCATCCCATAAAACCCTTTTCTGAGTCTGAAGCAAAATTCCTTCCAGATCATTTTGTTTCTAACAGTAAACGATTTTAAAACTCAAGTTCTTTACATTCACAGAAATGAAAGGTTATGGGCATCATAAATTTTATGACATTATAAACTTATAAACCTGTTTTCATATTGAGTGCAGATTGTGCCCAAGTGCCAAGTATACATTCTACTGAATATTTTTATTTTTTATTTCAGCAGACATGAATTGTGAACATTTGACAGCTGTGAGTTAATATTTATTTGTAAGGGTATGTTCAGTAAAGTTCACAGAAATAAGATGTGATGTACTGAAGACTGCAGATTAACAGCTTTAAACAACTGCTTTCATTGCAGAGGCGCTGTAAAGAAACTGAGTAACATTTTAAACTTGAAAACCACACATTATTAATTTTAAACTTTGTGCAGAAAAGTTAAACGGCATATAAAGCAAGATATTGTAATTAAAACCCTGACTTCAGAACTTCTCAGTGCAGACCTCCATCAATAATTTTTAATTATCAGAATATTTAAATTAGTATTTGCTATTATTTGTCAAGTGTCGACAACCCATTCTGCATTATGCAAAATAAAACTTGAAGACAACCCACAGCCCAAGGAGACCTCAGTCACAATGTTGGATGTTCTTATGCTACATAGATTCTTACAAGGAACCCGATCATGCAGGCAGATGTAGCAAATATCACTGCCTTACTGAAAGAACATGCATACAAAAAGTTGATTTGTCTCCAGAGAACAGACTTCACTTAGGTGTTACCACAGTAAGGTGATTGTATGAATTTAAATCATTCTAACTTGAGTTTTATGATTTCTAGTAGGTTTTTCCCTGGCAGCACAAGCATGCGTTTCAGTTCAACATCCATCCTAAACCTGAATGCTCACCAGCCTAGGACAGCAAAGGCTATCTATATATAACAGCACAAAGGGGAGCATTGTTTTACTTATCTTTTCTTCCAGAATCTTCTCTGGCCACTTGCATGATGATGCCTTTCACCCCTGCCTCTTGTAGAAAAAGGTACCTTTGGCCCTCCAACCTCTGGCGCTCTACCTGGAGAATAAATCATATTGAAAATAAATTTAGTTAAATACACGTAACATCCATGTGGGCTCTTCACTAGGCTGCTGGAGAAATATTCCAGTTGGCTACTGGACAGTAATACAGATGTCTTCCTTCTACTGAGGAACACAGCAATTTTGTACAAAAATCTGATACTAGCACTTGCCTCACTTTAGAAAATATACAATTTAGTTGCTATTGTGAACTGCTTAGCCTCCAGATACCACGGGCGATGCAAGAAAAATCATCATCTTTTCAGAATCCACAGTTATTCACATTCTTACATATTACATAGGTTTATATAGATACATTTTTTTGTCTTTTTTTCCTTTCACTATCCTTTACCATCCTCTTCACATTCTGTGTTTCCATACCTTCTCTGTTCTCCTCAACTGAGTAAATGCTAAGATCTTTGTGTGCAGTGCTACTTCTAGTAACAGTATAAACAGTCCCCAGTTTTACGTTAACTGAATGAGGTTAACCACATTTGAAACAGCCAACATCCAAAACATGAACGAGGTCACTGCTAGCAATCTTAATTTGATACCTGTGAGCTAAAGGCTTTTGTTTCAACCTCTTGATGTTGTAGCACGTTCTACCCCAAGACAGGTTTAATCTTTTGCTTTAGTTGCAAGACAGACAGCTCTTGCCAATTGCTGCATTTCAGTACAAAATAAACTCATTTTATTACATTCTTTTAAACTGCCCTTGAAGGGAGAAATCTCACAAAGACCATTCTGTCCTGTGATGCAGTCTGGTAGTACCTTCTTTGCAGAAGTGACGACCAAACCTTCTATGTCAATACTTCAGGTTTCAGCAACAATCATCCATGATAATAAAACATACAGCGATCTTAGCAGACTGTGAATGCTCCATGAGAGAAGACAAAAGCTCCACAGCCCCTTTACTCCAGCCAGTTCTGGTTTATATCTACCTGACATTCTTTATTGGCATGCACTCTCTTTTATGCATTGTTTAAATATACAGTAAGGTTGCTGCATTTGTAGCAGTGTAAACCTAGAGTAGGTAATCTTAGTCTCAGTCCATTATTCGGTTTCATGCATTGGATTAGCATAGGATTTCAGTTCAGCAGCTGAGGAGTCAAACAGCATTTTACAAAGAACTTTTTATCCTTCTTTTATGATGATTTATAAATGAAAGAAGAAAAATAATGTCTTTCTTAAGTCTTCATTTTAAGTAGCATTTCGAGACATTGATTTAATTCATAGTTCATTCAAAATGGATAAATTTTACTCAAAAGGTACTTTTATTTCTAATACTCCAGTTAGATTTCAAGATCGTTTTGGTTCTCATCCTTTTTCAGGTAGTATTGTTTCAAGAAATCATCATTTATTAGAGTAGTAAGTCTTTAAAAAGGCAAAGAAGTGAATACCATATTCTTTTTCAAAGTCTTATGAGGAATAATGGGAAGGTAATTCAGCCTCTATCATCATGCCTGGATCTGCATTCCTTCCTCACAAACAGCTTTATCGATCTCCGTGTCCTCCCTCCCGAAAAAGCTACTCACACACATGGAAAGCCCTCTCATTATGTAACATGCCATAAGATACAGAACACGTAGGGGAGTAGCTGCACCATTATGCAATGTACAGTGCAGCCCATGAATCAGGGCTCCCTCACAATGGCCAGCGCTTCACAACAGTTTGTTTTAGTGTCTCCTGTAGTATCTATCTGCTGGTAACTAAATATTTTAGAACAGTTTATATTGACTCCAGGGACAGCTGTTGAGGAGAAAATTCTGTATTTCAAGCCAAATATGGAGTTCATGGCTTAGCTCAGGAGTTGGACAGTACCCAAGAATTTGTTAGGTTTTCTTCCCCTTTGCTCTGAATTGTCCAACATCCTTCCCAGTCTCCTCCTCCCCTAAAAAACCCTGTACAATAATAAAATTTAAAGCATATTCAGAGTGCTTACTATATGCTGACATTTTCTTAAAGGGACCATGTCAGGATAACTTAGGCCTAAATTCTGCATTCAATAAAAACTTCTTAATCAAAAACGTAAAGTTAATACAAAATTTAAGATTATTTTAAACTGTCTCAGCAGAAAAAACAGTTCATATTTTAAGAGACCCCTAATGTTGCTGCATTTTTAAGAAATGTCTCACTCTATAAAAGCCAGTAAGTGAAACCAAATAGATTTTTAAAAAGTTCAACACACTGGCCTGCTCTCACTGCCTAGGCAGAGAAAAATGCAAACAAAACACACCCTAAAATGTTCATTTTTAATGTTTTTTCTTATATTAATCACACATCCTACAGATAACAATTTTTTATTACAGCACTTACAACCTGGTAACCAGTATCCCTTTAAAAGAAAATATATACCTTTTCCCTAACACTTTAATTACATGTATCTTCCATTGCTACTAGCCAAAGGTCTATCTACTTTTCCTATAACCAATCATAACAAACACATCAAAAGTATTAAAATACAGGAAATACCAACCAAATTCTTCTCCAGAATAAAAGGAAACGTGTTTACAAAATGACACATATTTGTTACAAGAAACATTTCCATTTGAACTTACTGTATAAAACCTAGGTTGCACATTTAATTTTTGTCTATTTTAACTTGCTTTTAAAACATAGGACAACAAAATATACAATTTCCAAGAGATATTTAGAAAATACAGCTTATCAATATAATATTACTTTCCACAGCTAACACCTGTAAAGGTTTTCTGTGAACGACTTCTTATATGTTCCATAAATAATGTCAAAACTCTTTTGTGAATGATGTGATACATCAGTTCTAAGAGAAGAGGAACTTGCTAGCAAGAAAAAAATAGTTTTTCAATAAAATAAGGCACTATCAAGAGTAAAAGCAAATCAGTAACTTCTAGCCCCCAAGGCATGGGTCACTCAAAGCATTATTATGTTTAATCCTAGTGATATGCAAAGTATTTGAAATATTTGCAATTGAGAATATCTGAGCAGTTACAAATTCAAAAAAATTCTTCTTGGATTTTATTGAGAATTCTTGGCAGGGGCGATGCACCTGCGGGATGCTAGTCCAGCATTAACAGCGTTATTGTCACCACTCCTCATGGCCAGACAGCTCTGCTCCCCAAAGGGATGGGTAACAGGGGAGGCCCGAGGTGCCTTCCGTGGTCATGTGCTGCAACCTCAGAAACTGCCTTCAGCACCCACTGAACCCATCCAAATCGGCAGGAGGGGTCTGTTCCTCTGACAGGAAATTAATGTTGGTCCTGTAGGCAACCAGCAGTGATAAACAAACCTCCTGCCCAGAGCTCTGAGCAGTTAGGTAGGAAAGAAGAAAGGTTGCCGAGCTGCAGGGTCCCAGTGCAAAGAACCTGTGGAGGACATAGCATAAGGAGTTACCTTGCACTGAGTTACCTTAGGCAAATGGCTATGGCTTATATCTTCAAGGAAGGCTTTTATGGCACTAAATCCAGCACCTGTATGTCTAGAAAGTACTTAAAGTCTGACTTCCAGACTGGTATTTCTCTAGCTTTGTCCCTAGAGAGCCTTTACTTTTTCTCAGGATTTGCCTTATAGATGTTTGTGCAGAATCAGCTTGGGATATCTCCAGACTTGGCCAGCAGAAACAATAAATGTGATTACAGCACTGCATTTCCCTAAGGAGGAGAGGAACCAATTCCCTCCTCTCAACTCAAACTTGCTCACTACTTTACTAAAAGTCTGTGCCTGGTACTGTTAAAGAATCAAGATTAATTAAAAATATGGAAGCCCACAGATTAGGGAACTCATTGGAGATATGTCTGAGTGCTCGAAGGAGGCAGATGTCTCCTCATGGCTTACAGCGTCTACTTTCAAAGCTGTGCTTTAAGCAGCAGACCATTTTATAGAAGCTATTTTCTGACATTGTGTGTCTTCCAATCTGATTTTAAAGAAAAGAAAAACAAAAGCACATCCCAGGGGAACCAGGCTCAAGACCCTCATAACATGTTGATTTTCACACTTATTGAAAAAAAATAGGCTCAAGTTTTTATATAAAAAATGAGATTAGACATTCTAGTATTTGCAGCTAAATGGACTTAATTAGGATGTGGCTTTGATTGTATTGCTTCCCTGTTGCTAGTTCTATGTCTCTAGACAAGGGGCAACAGAAGAATGAGTCCAGACCAGGTGTTGTGAGAGAATTAACACCGCCTTCAGCTGTTAGGGCAGAGGATGCTCCATAACTCCGATTCCATCCCTACCTCCTCATCTTTCTGGTAACCCCTGGATAGATCATCAAACTAAAGGAATCTACTGAAGAGGCATTACAACCTCTGTTCAGGAGGAGCTGGTCTTCTGAGGGTTTTTTTTTCCATCTGTGGGGGTGGACTTTAAAGATTTTATTTAAAAATCCTTGGTAGGCAGTAACAGTATTCTTGGCACAACAATTGTTAGGAGACTTGTTTTAAGCATAACAGGCCTCTCAGCATTGCTAGATGGGGACCCAAAACACAGGAAATTTTCAAGACTGGACATGTTTCATGGATCAGACAGTCCCACATTCATATCAAGCCTGAGCTCCTAAATCCTGTTCTGGTCTGCCCTTCTAAAACAGATGTGGTAAAACTTTATTTTCTCTGACAAAACTTGCAGCGCTCCTGTTTAGCAGAGTACTTTTCATAACACCTACAGGTTATCACCTACTAGTGCTTTGGCTTGTATAAGCATGAGGCCTTGATAAAAAGGTCACAACTTACACATGAGGGAAAAGAAAAACATGTAAGTGTTACTGCAGTTTTTCTAAAGTGGAGTCCTGGAAAAATTCATGTAAACTGTGCATAGCTGTAATGTGAAAGGGGACATTTGTTTCTTCAGAAGGAATTACTATGGTGCAAGAATTGTCTTGGCAGATAAATAGAACATATTTGCCCAGTGTGTAAATAACATTTTCTTCTGTAAAACTTCATATGAATAAGTAACTTTTTGAAAGGCAAAAAGACTCCATCTCTTTACATTCTGTACAGAGACACACACCTGTTCCTTTAACAAAAAAAAAAAAAAAGAATTAGTTTTTTAATTCTACCTTTTGACTTCAGTGATTTCGGCACAAGTTTCAAATGTCAAACCAAAGATTATTGTTCATGAAAAGAAATCTGCTGGCAAAGGTAATTCTTCTATTGAGGTCACATTCTAGAGTTCAAAGTGTGGGAAAATTGATAGTTTTCTTCCCCATTTTCCTAAGAGATTAGTCATATAAATATTTTCTAATTACAGAAAACACTACACATGACTTTTCCTATTGAAATGTATTTATTTGAGTGTCTGTTACGCAGTTTCACTAGAAGGAATGCCTGCCTTTCACAAATTGCATGCAAAAAGGGTCTTTCTGACCTGGGGAGGAATGAAACCACTCAGCTGTCCTGACATAAATTCCTCTTGAGCTCAGACCACAGGAGGTACGTGCCTCTGGAGATGCAGTATGCAAATCCAGCCTTACGTGCTGTTTGGCTGTGGACCATCTGCATGCAGTAGCACATTGGCCTTGTCCACATCACGTGTTAATGCCAGGCTGAAGCTCCCAGCTGGACCTGCTCCACTGAGCCCAGTCACAGAGGTTTTCTGCTGGAAAGGGTTTGTTCATACAAATGCCACAGAGTTGATGCCAAAACCTGCCTTGTTGGAGGGAGAAGGGTGAGGAGAAGAAAAATCTGGTCACCTCAGGCAAGAAGTTACTCTAAGCTATGGTCACCTCACCAACCTGGATCATTTTATGACTTAGATAGCAGATGCTCAGACTCCAGATAAAGACTTTTTTTTTTCCAATTTAATGGCAAGTCTATCATGACATGGAACCCAGAGCTCTCCTGGGAGTTAGTGTGGAGCATAAATGTACCCTCTGTTACACCATGAGTCATTTTGCCACTTGCCAGTACTCAGCAAAAAAGTCAGATCTTCTTGCCTGTTTTCTTTGGCCAAAATTACTTCTATCTACACTATTTCACCTCTCAATTTATTTTGTGAGTTGTCAGTGGCAGACTGGTTTATTATTTGCTGTATAAGAAAGGAAAAAAAGGTTTACATTTATAGCCTACCAGAGGCTTAAAGTACATAGACAAGAAGTTTTCAAAAGAATGAACAAAACAAAGCCTAAATTAGTTTTTCTACAATTTTCAAATGTTTTGACACTCAGTTGGTTGGAACTAGTCTTTTTCATGATTCACAAGTAGGTCCACCATTCACTTAAAAGAATTAATTAATATATCACCCTGCAGAACACTAATGCACACATTATTCATTCTGCCTCAGCTTGTTTGAAATGTTTGCATGAAGAGAAGCTCTAGTAGGTACTGTTTCATTTCATCACTTACAGTGCCTGCACCCTGACTGCAGTAAAATTTACAGCACTAGGCTCTTGTATGATTAATATACCACTGCTCTGAGAATCTGCTGTTCCTTTGGTACCATTATCCATACAAGTTTCTGTTGGAAAACACTTTTCGTGACTTCACATATCATGGATTTAAATCTAACAAATGTTTCCATAAAGTATGTTTTTAATCTTATATATCAGACACAGGAGACATTCTGTGAAACTTGTAGAAGGGCTTCTTTGAAGAAGCTGATACAATTCAAGCTAAGCAAGCAATCTGAGATTAATCTGCCTGTGTGTACTCATCTGTAATTTAGAATTAGATAATTCTCCAAAACAAAAAAAAACACATAGGACTCCTAGGCAAATAAATGAATAAAAGCATCCAGTAAGGTGTCCTCCAGTTATTAAGAAAAGCAAGGTAGAGGTAGAAATCCCACAACACACTAATTCTGACACCTCCTCTTTGCTATTCGTCTTGGATTTCCTATCATGTGAAGTAGAAAGTGGCAAAAAAAAATCAAAATAAAACTACTCTAATGGCTTGCTTGTGGTGGGATCTGCACTGTTCAGAGGACAGAAGGTAAATGGGGAACCAGGAGGTGAAGCTGTAACGCATGTCACTGACCGCCTGCAGCAGCCCTCTGCTGTCATCCTCAAATGTGAAACAAAACACCCGCCAAATACTGACGGAGTAGTAATAGAAAGTGATGAATTGTGAATACGGCTTCTTCTGAAAACTGGGCTGGAGACCTAGCACATGAAAGCTTACCTCCACGAACAGTCATGGTGGAAACAGCTGTCTCCTTCCTTTTCTGAATTCTATTGGGACCATGTGAAATTGGATGGTATGGCTGTTACCAGAAAAAAACTTGGTGAAGTGCACAACAAAAAGTTAAAGGTGAATTTTTTATTTATTTTCATTTTTCCATTCCTCACATGTGTGTGATTACAAAAGCTTTACTCATATTTTTAATTAAGCTGTTCAGTGCCAGAAAGCAGCTGACAAACTGCTTCAGCTCTTGTAATCTGTAGCATAGACCTTTAGGGGATCATTTACCAAATTTGACCAATATGTTTAACTGTTAAAACAAAATTAGCAAAAGTTTGTATTATACACTGCTTCAATTGTGTGTAATTAAGAGTAAACAAGCTTTGTTGTCTCCATTGATATCTAATACGGTTTTAGAATAACCAGACAGAAGCAGTCTTTGCTGTTGGAAAATTAATACTATACAGAATAATGAAAAACTGGGACTGAAAACTTGACTGTAGGTTTTTAAAATAACAACAGACCTGAAAAAACAAAACTTTTTTTAAAAATATGGGATCTAAAACCAGACATGAGAACACTCATATATAGTCAATTCCAGTTTAGTCAAAGGCCTTTGGAAACCATCCTTTAACAATGATTTAGTAACCAGCAGCCACCTGAGACCCTACCATACAATGATGACCCTTACTTGAGTTTTGATAGCAGATTAAATCACATGATGAAAACACAACTAGAAGGGAAAAAAATATTATTTCAGTTTTAAACACACTAAAGAGGTATTACCAGAAAAACTAAAAAGTTTTCCAGAGTGCTGAAAAAACCCTTTAAGGTAGCAATTTACCATAAGGAGGTGAAAGATAATAAAAATTTATAAATAAACAAAATATTAAAATGTATTAACGTGCCCTGCAAAGACACTGTCACTTATGAGTTTATGTCATAAGTTTCAGGCGAATGACAAGTAGGAGGAAATTGCTAAAAATAATTACTGGATTTTAGATCGGATCCATGCTGGAACTTCTGTTCGTCAAAGTCACATGCACAGAATTTTTTAAAATACAACGTGTGTTTTCATTATTAGTAAAAGGTTTTGGTTAGAAATAAAAATCAGAACTTATTTTTCACTGGATTATTTTAAATGTGGTTTCCCAGATGACAGGGGACAGTTCTGTTTGGTTGGGATTTTTTTTTTTTTGTAGGAATGCCATAGCTCTTCAGAACAACTTGGTACACATGGGAAAAACCTGCTCAACCTGAAGCCATTGGAAGAAGTAGACCTCACTTCACTAAGAACAAGATGCCATTCTACATTCCAAATACCGGTAAAATTTTTAGAGCTAGCACCTATACAGGAAGCATTTCAGTAGAAAAGAACATTCTGACACTACAGAAAGTCTGTATTATAAATATTGCCATCTTTACAATGATATTAAATCATTAATTATGGGATGTTTGACATATATTGCTTATATTATACATTTTATGTATTTTATATTTATTTTATATTTAGTTAATATATTTAGAACATTATTTATATTTTATTACTGTACATCCTCACTGGAAAAATGAAAATTTAGCCAGGAACAGAAAAGAAGTGATGTAGCAGTGTTCTCTGGCTGAGAGTTACCTGTATATGCACTGACTCATTCCACAATTCTGTGTGGCTTAGTCAAGAGAAGACCCTTCTTCCCTTCTATTCATCTTTTGATAATGCTGCCATTAGGACTGACATAACAGACAGGCTGTACATATAGGCACAATTCTGTTTGCACAACCCATAGCCAGATCAAGAATAACTGCATACATCAATACACAGAGGACAGTGAGAATTTGACTGGTGTTGACATTGCTTTTTCAAGATGTTGATTTCCTTAGCTAGATATTCTGCAATGAATGGTCACTGACTCAAGAAACGAATGCTACCTCTGGGGTTTTGTTCCTTTCTGCCTTTTTCTTGTCTTTTTGGCTGTATCTTTCCTTTTTCTGCCTTTGATGTTATCTTTCTCTACAGCCACATTTTCATCTTTAGAACAAGCCTACAAATGCAGAGAGGATCAAAAGCACTGTCACGAAAAACACATTTCTGTTGACTCAAACTCAGGATGCAAGTAAATGCTAATACTACAGAGGTGTTGGGAATCAGCGTGGTAGTGGCAGAAACAGGACCTTCCTGAGGGCTGTCTCATGGTCAAATTAACCTCTCTTGATTCTCAGGTGAAGAAGCACAAGGAAGAGAAAGGAAAAGTCTGCAGCCCATGCTCACCTGCGCACCATTTTCACCCTCATAACAGACACACAAGCTACTTCCTCTGATGCCAGACCATTGAGTTCTTACATGTATTTATGTGGAATAAGTGACATCCAGTGGCTGGTACAGTCAATTGCTAGTCAACTGACAAGCCAGGTGCTCCAGCATCTGTATCTTTATCCCTCCCGTCTGTTCTCTGCTTACTCCAAGTGCCCGTAACAAGTTAACTCGTTTTTCTGTCTGAGGAGAAATTATTAAGAATCCTCACCAAAAAAATCAGAAGGGAGAATGACACGAGGATCAAGGAGCTAGATAGGAAGCCCAGACCACATTTAAATTAAGATTTTGATGTTCAGGTCTGCAGCGGTATTTGACTGCAAAGCCATTTATGTTGCAGCTTGTTTTAATCCTCAAAAAAGCAAAATTAAAATTTATTTCCTAAAGGTACTTCAGCAAAATTTGCCGCCTGTCTGTGATGTACATCTGATCTCAAAGTGCTGCATAGAATACTCTCAAAAAACACGTATTAACAGCTGAATTGAGTATTGGAATGTAGTATGTTGAAGTTTCTAATATTTATAAATTGTTTCTGAAAAATCCCAACAAGACTCTGCGAGGACTGGGAAAGAGAACACAGAGGCAGCATTAGCATTAGCATTAGCATTAGTGTTAGTCTGGGTGATATTGTTACAAATATCTGATCTCCAAAGCTACTTTCATATACACAAAACACATTTCACCTCATTTTTATGAGCTCGAAAATCAAGCATTTCCATACTAACCAGCTTAAATAATGTTACATAAAAACTGAGGAAATCATCTCCTTAATCTCTTCTTTACTGAACACTTCTCACAGTAACATCACACACACAGAATTTATACACCAGGAAAGATAGGACTGGACAGATCCCAACCTGGACACTCTGGAATGATCCCATGTAAATGGGAGACCTCCAATGATGGTCTCAAGCTTAAGGCTCACCCACAGCATCAGGGAATTCCCAGACCTTGTTGTTGTTCTTGCCATTGATCCCAGAACTCACTGAAAAGGACACAGCACAGAAAAGAAGCTCAGGTCCCATCACGAGGAATCTACTGACCACTTCTGTCATGAAAGCTGCTGGAATGAATGTATTGCATGATGATCAAACAGTTTGGGGATAGTAGGCCTTTATTTTACTTTATAAAGTTTATTATCAATGAGCAAGATACAGGCTGGAATCCAGCTAAGTAATAAGAGAATGCTATAATATACTATATATATACACTTCATTTTTTTAGTATGTTAATAGTAACTTGTGCATTCTATTTTAAATTCTTATCTAAGAATTTTCAAGATTTTAGGATTTAAAATGAAAAGGTTATCAAGCACTGCTGCTAAAGAAAAATTACCAACGTAACTTAAAAATTAACGTCAGAAAAACACACCACATAGCTTTAATACCACAGTAATATTTAATAATTTTAGATCCCATCATAAGAAATGTTAGAAGGCACACATTTGCCCAGCATACCACAGAAAACAAGTTTTTTAAGAAGAAATAATGTAAGATCAAACAATATAGCTGGGAAAAGAACCAGACAAGCTTTCAGGCTAACGCACCCTTCAAAGCAAAGAACAAGGCCATTTCTGACTGGAAGAAGGAGACGAGGTCTGAAAAATGTGTCTATTCTTTTCACAACATCAGTTGCCTAACAAAAGATGTCAACTCTCTCTTTCATTTTTAGTCTGTTATGACAACAACAGGCCACCAAACAATAGCAACAATCAGCTCCCCAGAAGGAAAGATCTTCTTCAGAAGACAATGTCATAGCTGCTCCATTACACATTCTGCATGGGGATTGTGTCTCAGTGGTAATGGGAACACAACCTAAGCCAAAGAGAGTACATTTTGACCTCTCTGGAACAAGCCTTCAAAAAAACCCTCTAAATGTGCAACCAGGCAGTAGCGTACATAAAAGTCTTAGGTGTTCAAGCAAAATGTGTTTTTAGAGATAAACATCAGCTGAAACCTACATTTTGACAACTCATATCTATATACACTAGCACATGTACAAACAGAGCTTTACCCTCACTGCTTGGACCTCAACAATATTTACTCCTATAGAATTTTAATAAATTATGGTAAAACATGAGCCTTAAAAGATGTGCTTGTTCTGTGGCAACTCACATCCCACATCTTGAACGCTTCTGTAGTGCTTGAGGTGAAAAACATCCTATCTCCTGTTGTGAAGCAGAGGTATTACCTTCACAGGGCAGTCAGGAGGCAATCTGGGACTCCTCAGAGTACCAAACCTTCCCTGGGACACAAAGCTCTGAATCATACTGTGCTTTAAGGGGTTCTCTTTTCAACCATCCCTTATTTTGAGCATCAAAAAAATACTTTCTACACAAGAAATGCAATCCAGTCAGGGGATAATGGTTTGTTTCAGCTATACTTTAATCAGAAAATATGTGTTTCATATTTCAGAGATAAAAATCTCAACACTTACATTTTTTAAATGTCTGTTTGACAGCTTGTGAATACTGAAATAAATCTCAAATAATTCATATTAGGAGCACTTAAATTTGTGAATACAGCATCAGTTGCAGGCTGGATAAAGTATCTTCTGTGTCTTTATTTTGATGAAACTTTAATAAACAAAACCTGAAATTTCCCATATCCACAAAAAAAAGCTGCTTTAGCTGCCTAATTCTTATTTGTCTCTGCTCCCTCCTTATTATCTATTTATTCAACACAATTTAATGCTTGCAAACCATGGTAATTATTTTCCATGTTTCCATTCCTATTAACCAGAGTCACCTCCTCCAACACAATATGCAGATAATTGAGAAAAAAATGAAAATAATTTTCACTGATAAAATGAACCAAATGCAGTTATACCGCAACTTCACCAGAGTACTTCCTAAACCAATTCCAACTGTTCTTGAAAACAAATGCCATGAGGGAAGCAATTTTTTGAGCTAAAGGTAGTTGATATTACCTCTGCTTGTAAATGGAAAATTATTAATGAATTTAAACTCTGGCAGTATGCTTCCATATTTCCTGTGAAGAACATAGGTCTTTGGGTATGGTAAACTTAAAGTCAAACTGATCAAAACCTGAGCCACTTCCCTGTCCTAAACGAATATATTATTAGGTAAGTCTGGCTGAGAGTAAAATGGGTGTATTTTGAAGGTAAAATTTTAAAGATACTGGTTGAAAACTAAGGCTCTAATACTGACTTTTGCACCTCACCAACATCCTTTTTTGAGAATAAAAAAAGCATTGCCTGTGGGAATAATTCTTAAAAAACACCTTCTCAAAGATGTATCTTCCAAATACTAGAACTTGCTTCTGAATTGAAGAGTCAAGTATGGTAAAATGCCTTTACAGCTATTTGCAGTGAGAAGCTATCTTAGTCATGGAAGGCTTTGCTGTGGGTTAATTGAAAACTAATGGTAGAAAACCACCTAACACAAAACCAACATGAGGTCTGGAGCCTACACATGTTCCAGATTCTGGCTGGTAAAATATTCAGCTTTCTTCTTTTTTCAAGAGCTGACAATTTTAAAGACAATTATTTTGAGAAGAATGCATTCACAGAAACAATGTGTTGCTAAGACTACTACTTATTTTATTTAAAAAATGGTTGCTGTTTGTAA
Source organism: Mesitornis unicolor (assembly GCF_000695765.1). Lineage (NCBI taxonomy): Eukaryota > Metazoa > Chordata > Aves > Mesitornithiformes > Mesitornithidae > Mesitornis > Mesitornis unicolor. The sequence goes on from NW_010206087.1 coordinate 27,537, forward strand.
GTCACTGTGCATTCTCTGAGCTGGAAGGCTATCACACCAGTTCAAACACAGAGATTTAACTATTCATCTCAAAGCCACAGAGCTGGTCCCTGGGTAGAATGAAAGAGAATTGATTGTTAAAAAAAGTCAAACTCACTCTCCCTTCAAAATTTTCTCATTTGTCATTTAATCAACAAAGGACATAAAACTTCAGATCCCTCCTTCCTACCTAGAGGGGTACACTGCAGTTCGTTAGGGAGACCAACCCAGCACATCTGCAGGACAACCAATGCAAGTTTTTAACTTCCAATGTTACTTCATTTGTTACCCTCAGCTCTTCAAACTGTATTTTGGTCTTTACTGTCACCTCAGCTTCATCTCCACATCGTTTTGCTCAATATTTTAATAAAAATCATTTCCATAAATCTTAGGAATTGCAACATGTGTCTAACACGAGGACTATGGTAATCTCAATGTAATACACTAGGGTACATTTCCAAACTAAAACTGAAGTTTCTCATTTATATCATCTGCCATTCAGGCCATATTCACTCTATTCAGATCTTTAATGAACATAAGGGATTTACAGCTACCTTAAAGAGTAAATGGATCATAGAATGGTTTGGGTTGGAAGAGGCCTTAAAGATCATCCAGTCCAACCCCCCTGCCATGGGCAGAGACATCTCCCACCAGACCAGGTTGCCCAAAGCCCCATCCACAACTTCCCTGGGCAACCTCTGTCAGTGTCTCACCATGCTCACAGTAAAGAAAAATGAGCAGGTTTATATCTGAAAACAAATGTTAGAGCAGCAGAGTAACATTCTAAGACCAACCACAATGGTCAGTCTACAGCAGAGATGGGAAGCCGCCTCTCTTTCCTAGCTTGGCACCAGAGTTATACAGGACAGTAAGGTGGGGCTACTGCATCGTTTCCTGCGAGATTAACTCCACAGAAATGCAAAGGTGACTACTAGATTATCCTTGTGGTCCCTTCCAACCTGGTATTCTATGATTCTATGATCTCCTTTGAAAAATAACAGAAATTAGATCCCTCAGTAAGAGTTAGCATTTAAGTACCAAATGCCATAATGATATCACGCAAACCAAAAAGGTAAAATGCCAACAGATACTTCTTGCTCCATTGCCCTGCAGAAAAAAGTGGTTCTGGAATCTACAGACAAAATTCAGCAGCTCCATGGGTAACTTTAACACTGTTCACAGATCAAATTGACCTGGTAGAAAGTGTGGTTTATGATATCTCTCAAAGTTCAAGAAAATAATTCAGTGTTACATCAGGAATGTAACATTAAAATACAGTAATACTCAGCATATTGCACTACGTTGACTACATTTGTCTGGTTTTAAAATGCAAATGCAATTATATCATCTCATATTATATGGCTCACTAAAATATCATTCAATGGATGTTTGGGGACAGAATGCTGATGAAAAATAAGGACTGTTGATGTGCCCATAAATTAGAGAAGAGGAAATTTCCTCTTTGGTGTCCACACATTAACAAGTCCACCATAAAACACTTTAAAACTTAAGTTCATTGTACCATGGTCTATGACAGCAATGAGTTTCTGAGAATGTAAAATCAGAAACCAAATGTTTTTTCCTATTCACATCTGTAATATTTTAATAGGGAGAATGGACAACTGCTAGTTATTACTGCATGAGACAGCTTTAACATCTGCTTGAGCTTTTTTGTGTTCATTCGCTGCTAGTTTCCATTCTGCTAGGGATTTTTTAAATTATGGGTTAGACTGACCATGTAATAGAATAACTTAATTTCGTGCTGTGCTAGAGTTCAACTGCAATCTTCTTTCAGAAGACACTTCTTACTGAGTGTGAAGCCCCCTCAGCCCTTTTGTCCTTCAGCTCCTTTGTTGCTTCCTTCCCTTAATAAGGAAAGATTTGGATAATAACCAGTTTTATGGGTTTTGTCAGCAAGGGACAGGAAGAGGTCAAGAGACACACAGGGCCTTTTCCTGGTCTTACGTTTAATTGCAAAACTTCACACTGCTAGCAAATGTCATATTCAGCTCATCTAACAGAAGTGCATCATAGATCATCTTATTTTCAAAGCTACACTTATAGACGAAGTGAAAGTGTGGTTTTTACAGCACGACTACTTTGCTTCTCTGACAATTTCTTCCACATCTTATTTGACCCACTTAGACTCTATTTTCAAAATGTGTAACAGACATATTTCGTACCTCTTGTTCACATAACGTTCCAAAGACAGTTATAGTTAGTAAATAAGGTTTAATAGTTATTTTCTATATCCTTGTCTAACTGAACCTGCTTTGCAGAAGTACAACCTACAGAGTTCAAAAAAGTGTCAAGAGGTGTGAATTTAAAAATTAGAAATGTAGAAGTCAGAGAGCCATTTCTCTAAGAGGTTAAGTAAAACGAAGTATTAATTTATAATTTGTATAAGATGGGCAGGAAATCAGACTGTGGGGTACCAGGTTTCAGACTGATGTACAGGGCTACATGCAGTCTTGGAGTATATGGGGAAAAAACAAAAACTTATCAACTGTCATTAAGGGAAGAACACAAAACTACCTATGCATGTCTTCAGCTGAAGAGTATGATCCTCCTTATTCTCAGAGAAAATCTGTCTCCAGTCAAAAGTGAAACAGAGAAAGCAGAATAGTTAATTTATGTTTTCTCTAATACTTTTTTCTATTCACTCTTTTCTAATCAGCTGACATTTCTCATTATCTTTGCAACTGGAGAAAAAGTTTTCTACTTAGAAGTCATTATGGTAATAGTCCTGGATTAAGGGCTACAAATTACTCCCTTAATATCACAAGCAATGCCTTAAATTAATATTTTAGGACTGGTTTTGCTACTTCAAATCATCACCTTTTAAGAACTTGGAATATTACTAAGACCATTTATGAAAACGTGAACGTACATATCTTCCTCTCAGGAAGAACGAAGTACCACATTAGTCCAACACAGTCAATGTAATACCTCTGGGCAGCTGCAGAGCAGTTGGATTATGCACGTCATTACCATTTGTAATGACATGCTAATGATATTGTTCAACAATACTCATTGCAAGTCTTATGAAATTAGTATTTATACTGCACTGATTAGGTACAGAACAGAGCACCCATATCTCCCAGTACTCAAATTCCTTCCCATCAAATCTTCCTGCAGAACTTGAAAGTTTACACACAAGCATGCTTGTGCTAGTGGAGCAAAGGGTTGGGTTTTTTGTTTTGAGATGTTCCTTTGAGTTTAAATTCAAAATTAACTTATTCCAAATAATTAAGCCTTAGAATGGAAGAAGATTAATTATACCCTCTAATTCTCTGTTATGCTCTCGAGTGGAAGTCTACCTCAGCAATCATTTTGGCACAATGGAACCAAACCTCGCAAACAAGGCATTCAGTACTGAGGATATGAAATCCACTCGTCTATGTCTGAGGGTGTTTATTGTGGACTACCTCTAATCTGGTCCTACAGACTGAATGTTCATTCACAGCTTTAATGCACCTTCTAGCTTAGTTTCAAAAGAATCCAAGTTTGTGTGTTCCAAGACTGCTCTGCAACAGAAAACAAAACTCAGCAAGTGGAAAAAGCTGTGATTCATTCCAAAAGCCACCTTTTTATTCAAACTAAAAGTACATTCAGTCCCCAATTTCCTTATTTGAATGGATCAGAATTACAGGCTTGCTACAAGGAACCAACATAGCGGGGTATGCATGACCCATTAGATTATGATATGGTTCCTAAAATTCCAGACTAAAGCAGGAGTTTGAGAAACAGATTGATGGATTAATAGATGACATAACTGCAAACTCACTATTTTGTAATCAGTGAAATTCCCTTATGACTAGGGGACAAACCCAGTTTACCAGCACAGAACAAGACTGTACTTCTCAGAACAGCAAGTAAATAGTGTATTTGCTAGAAACAGCAGCTTTTACAAAGTTAGAATTTAATTTCTGATCCGAGTAATAAGTCATTGACTCAAGGACAAGGGAGAGGTCACGGAAACAGCAGGCCAGGCAGTCCAACCTTGCACCTTGGAAGGTTACATAGCCAGCTCCCCTGGGAACTTCACTAAAGACAAGGCAACTAGGAACATCCAGCGTGACTTTACTCTTCAAGTGCCAAGACACTGGCACAGGTTGCCCCAGGCAGTTGTGGATGTCCCCTCCCTGGAGGTGCTCAAGAACAGGGCTTTGAGCAACCCAGTCTTCTGGGAGGTGTCCCTGCCTATGGCAGGGGGGTTGGACTGGATGATCTTTAAGGTCCCTTCAACCCAAACCATTCTGTGATTCTATTTTAACAGAGGCAAATCATGCCTGACCAACCTGACTGGCTTCTACAGTGAGATGGCTGACTCTGTGGACACAAGAGCAGCAAAGGATGTTGCATAAGTTGATTTCTACCTAGGCCTTTCACTAGGTTTCTCACAGTATCCAGACACATTAGGGATACAGTTTGGAGAAGCAGAACATCAACTAGGTGGTCAATATTGGACAGTTGGTCCACAAGACTCAAATGGTTTTGATTGCAGTATAGGGACTGGACCAAATTATCTCTAGAAGATCCTTCTAAACTAAATTCCTCTGTAACTTTAGTAGTGCAACAACTTGTATTATAAACAAAGATCCAAAGTGTCTCACAGCCATGGACACACACTGCAAACTGGAAAAGCTCCACTAGCTGAATTAGTGCCCTCCATCCTCTCCCTTCATTCCT